>NC_056750.1:847920783-847975783 GCF_019279795.1 Protopterus annectens
AGAAAATGGAGGACAAAGCTAAATCTATGCAAACAGTTAAGGATTTCTTACAGGTACAGCCTCCCAGATTTAGCAGGAACTGGCCTACAAAGAATTGGTCCTTTCCAGTGTCAGACAGGCCACAAAGAGGCAGATACAGATGCCCCAGAGGCAGATCACAGCCCCAAGGCTCATACAGGCTAAAACAATGGGGGTGCTTCTACCTCCAAAAGCAGAGAAGAAAAATCACAGCCATACAGGAAACAGTCTCAATGACTTACCCTTGCCAGCACCAAGCACTTATCTTCTGGCAGCTCCTTTGGGGGGAAACTAGCACTTTTTGCACAAAATTGGCACATGATCACCCAGGACAAACGGATCTTAAATATCTTATCACAGGGCTACAGGTTCCATTTTCACACTCTGCCAAGGCCAGACAGTATGCCAGACCTGCCACGCAATCAATGGGCAGAGACACAAAAACAAGTTTCATCCCTCATATTCATGAGAGCCATTCAGCAAATATCACAGCAAGAGCAGGGACTAGGATTTTACTAGGCTATTCTTGGTGCCCAGAAAGGACAAAACCTTGAGACCAATACTGGAGTTGTCTATCCTGAACACATTTCTGGATATTCCAAAATTCAAAATGTTAATGCTGCAGCAGCTTCTGCCCATGCTGAGCAAGAAGGCTGGGCTTGTGACTTTAGACCTAAAAGAGGCATACCTGTATGTCCCGATGAGACATTCATGCAGAAGATATCTCAGATTTATAGTTGGCTCAATGCATTACCAATTCTCTGCACTGCCTTTTGGCTTATCTACTGCGCCCAGGGTCTTCACCAAATGCCTGGCACCAGTAATTGCTTTGGGAATTCAGATATATCCTTAGTTCGACTGCCTTATTCAAGCAGAGAACAAGGACATTATACTACAGCATCTGGCATTTGTAAAAACATTACTAACAGGCCTAGGGTACACAGTAAACAAAAAGAAATCAAAACCCGTACCCTTTCAAGAGATGATATTCCTGGGTGCAAGCTTAAATACAACTTCCCTGGTGGCTCATCTCATGCCAGATAAATGCAAACAACTGACTACTCATTTCAAAATTTTGTCAACAAAGACCCAGTTATCTGAAAGAAAAATTCTGCAGGCTTTGGGCTTCATGGCATCCTGCATTCTGCTAATTCCGTATGCAAGACTGCATATGAGGAAACTTCAATGGTATCTAAAAAGTGTTTGGACTCAGCATTGCCACAGCCTGGAAACAATAATTACCCTCATTCCCTGCCTGCAGCAGGAGTTTCGATGGTGGGCAAAAGCCTGCCACCACAACATGGGACAGCCATTCACCTTATCCACAGTCAGGCAAACATTGACAACAGATGCATCAGATTATGCCTGGGGGGCCCATATGGCAGGAAGATGCATTCAGGGCACATGGTCCGCAAGTCAAATGCATCTACATATCAACCAAAAAGAGATGCTAGCAGTTCAAAATGCCCTGACAGCCTTCAAGGATCTACTTCATCCAGGACAACTGCTGATAAAGACGGAAAATACTACCGTCATGTGGTACATAAGCAAGGGGGCACACATTCCTACCCCCTCTGCAGACTAGCCATGAACTTGTGGGACACAGCATTGACTTGCCAAGTACATCTGCAAGCACAATTCCTGCCAGGAAGGATAAATACTCTGGCAGACGAACTAAGCAGAAACCTAATGGATCCCCACAAGTGGAAATTGGATCCACAAGTCTTTAGCATAACAAGGAGCTGGGGATGGCCGGACATAGACCTATTTGCCTCCCCTCACAATTACCAACTACAGAGATTCTGCACAAGGACTTATCACAAGCAAGCATGGAACGTGGATGCTCTATCTTTCAGTTGGAAACACCTAACAGTACATGCCTTTCCTCTTCTGCCTCTTCTCCTCAAGGTACTCCTCCGGGTCAGACAAGAGAAGCTAAAATGATACTGATTGCCCCAGACTGACCCTGCCAGCACTGGTACCTAGTCCTAAAGAGCTCGTCTCAATGCCCAGCTTGGACATTACCTCAGATTCCTCACTTATTGACCCAACAAGACAGTCAGATACTGCACAGCCAACTCAGGACCTTAAACCTGGCAGCATGGTGGATAATGTAGCCATTCAAGACGCACCTCTCTCTAAAGCAGTCATGAATGTTATTTTGGAGGCCTGGAGGCCTAGCACCAGAAAATCTTTTGCAGAAAAATGGAAGAGATTCTGTGCTTGGAACCGGGCACAAGGTATTGACACGATTGTTCCAAATATTCCTCAGATTTTGCAATACTTAACCGAGATGCTGGATAAAGGCCTTTCCTTTTCATTAATTAAAATTCATGCCTGTGCTATTTCAACTCATTACAATACAGAACCACGTATTCTTTTCTCATCCATTACTAAGGCAGTACCTCCGAGGGGCCAAAAACATAAGACCCCCCCAAGGAGAGCACCAATACCTGCATGGGACCTCAACTGTCTTGGAAAAACTTACACTGCCTCCGTTTGAGCCAGCCTCTGCAGCTGATATAAAATTTTTACCTGGAAAACAGCTCTGCTCCTAGCAATAACCTTCGCTATACTAGTCTCAGTTACAGGCACTCTTGGCTGTGGAACCCTTTTGTCATTTTCCATCCTGACAGGGTTTCTCTGAGGACAAACCCTACATTTATGCCTAAGGTAGTATCCACTGTGGCCCTTAACCAAACAATTCACTTGCCTACCTTTTACCCAAACCCACAGAATAAGGGTGAGAGACTTCTGCATTTTTTGGACATTCACAGACAGCTGCACTTCTACTTGGACAGAACCAAAGCTTTCAGAAAGACTGAACAACTTCTAGTAGCAAATGCTGCAGGATCACAAGGAAAGTCTATTTCAAAGCAGACTATTTCAAAGTGGATAGGCCACTACATTCTTTTCTGCTGTTCACAGCATGGCAAATCAGTGCCTAAGGGCATTAGGCCACATTCCACCAGAGCAGCAGCCACAGCAGCCTTCCTCAAAGGGGTACCAACTAAAGACATCTTAGAAGCTGCAACTTGGAGTTCAGTGCATACTTTTACAAAGCACGATCACTTACCTCTCTACTCTAAATCCAGGGCAGGCTTTGCCACTGCAGTTCTGCAAGGCCTGATAGCCTCTCCTAACCCTATTTAGCACCAGCCTCCCAACCTTAGCTTTGGGATTCAACCCAATTGTAATGACTGCAACAGTGAAACACGAACATAGTACAGTTGTGTACCTACCATAAATGTAGATGTTAGAGTGTATTCACTGTTGCAGTCCAGGTTACCATCCCCCTTTTTCTTTACTGGGACTTATCAGTACTTCTGTATTCTGTGCAATCTATGTGGTGTATTTGCTTGTAGATGAAGGAAAAGTTGTTTTTTGGTTATGCATGCTTATTGGCATTAGTGAGCCTACCATTTTAGGGCCACCTGACATCTGGGACAAGAAAAACTGAAGAAAATGGCGTTGGCTGCATCTTTTATACCCCTGGCGCACTGACGTCAGGAAGGAGGCGACAGCAACCGATGCCGGACCTAGACTTTGGAACTTGGGCCAACTGCGGGTAGCCTGCCAGCAGGATAACCCAATTGTAATGACTGCAACAGTGAATACACTCTAACATCTACATTTATGGTAGGTACACAACTGTACTTTTTAGTAGATAAATGAACACCTTTGTAACTAGCTGTAGGTTATGCTATGCAGTAATGACAGAACTTTGTGCAACTCTTAACCAACCAATAAGTAATGATTTCTTTATGAAAGACAGAATTCTAGGGTTCACTACATAACTGAAGCATAAACATTATGCACTCACTAAGTAATAATTTCATTTGTAGGTTCACTCCATGAACTAGTGACATGTATCAAATAATTAGACAATTGAAAGGCTTTGTGACAGTGCTGACAGTATACGAGTGTCATTATATGAAAATGCTATTTAGATATGTAGCAAATGCAAATCAGTTCTGCAGATCAGTAATCATGTTAGCATGTCTTGCAAACAAATTCTCCACTTCAGTACGCCAGACAAATATGCAGCTAGTGTTTCCAGTTGTGAAAAAGTAGTGCTGAAGTATTTTTAAAGCATATTAAGATCTGCTATATAAACCGCTCTGGTATAGCACAACCAGTAAGAGTCTCCGGAAAATGATTTTTTTAATTTTATTTTTTTTTGTGTTAAAACTTTGGATTAAGAGATGGTATTAGCACATGAGTTCTAGTCTGAACTTAACAAAGACCAGCTGGTTTAGTTATCCGGGCTTTGAGGGCTGAATAAAGTTTTTGCCTCAGAGTTAAGAAAGATGCTTTCTCTTGAAGGCATGAGGAAAGTGAAGAAAAGAAAGTCTAATTTAAATTAAATTTAGTAGCATTGTTAAGGCAGACCATCATTTTCCAGAGTTTAGCATGCTAAGTCAAGCATTGCCACTAAAGGGAACTAAAACCATACACACAAGTCATGCAAGTTAAATTAATCAGATGCTGTATTAAGTATGATTAAAACATGACACCTATTGTTACCACAAGACAAAAATGTTTTATATAAATACTAGTAAGCAGTAAGATTCTACTCACTGCTGACTGTTTTGAGGGACAATTTTTGTCAGATCGTGTCATCTGTCTAATTTATGCTGCAGACATGCACATTAACATGTTTTTCCACAGCGGATGTGTCTCTTTCCTTCTGGCGTCTGATCCTCTATTTAGATCAGTCTTGCCCAGCCTCGAGTGCACAAATGCTGTCTATGTTCACGTTTAATTTGCAGCAACTCATTCAATGCTGACTTGTAGTAATAATGTTTAGTCTAAGGTTGTTGTGTTTCACTAAAAGAATGAGATATACTTTCATTTTTATTACGGGTTCAGTGGAAGAGAGACACGGTTACAGTGGGAACGGAAATGGCTCCTATCATTGTGATCTTTCCCATAAAACTGTGTTTAGTAAGCAGTGTAGTTTTTTTTGCAAACCCTCTTCTGTTTGTCTTGTCACTTTCAACAGGATTTTTGTAAGTAATGAGGCATAAACATTAAAATGGTAAATACGCTATTGTCAAGTGATGCTGCTGTAATGTGTTTTGAAAGCTGTACTTAATTAACCTTGTTCATAATGTTGGACAAGGAGATAGGGCTGGTAATGGGGAATGTTATGTTAATTGCGATTTTATAGGTACTACTCTCCTATTGGTTATTTTGGGTAAACTAATCCTGGCATTTGCGTTATATAAAGACTATTTTATATTTCTAAATGAGTTTGGCTCCAAATTCAATGCCCCATTAGGTGACAGGTCTTTTCAAAGACAACAAAAAGCACCGGGCTAAAGTTCCACCTGTTAATTATAAAGGAAAAGGTATCCCTTTAAGTCTTGACAGCCAGAGGCATTTTCACCTCTCAAATACATTGTTTAAACCCTAATAAAGTCATTTTTGAGTTTCGGCTGTATTTTTTTTTTCCCCTTCAGGTTAGGTTCTTTAGGGTGACCGTGTTCTTTGGTCCTAAGGGTTTAGGCATAGTCAAATACAATTCTAATGTCAAGAAAAATCCTTTTTGATAGAACCAAATACGTAGTAAGTTGGATTTTGGAATGTTGAGAATTTTTTGTAAAGTAGTTAATCTTGTAAATAGTTTATTCTTATCTCTTTCAGACTTTTGTAGAATATGCTTAAGCACAGGTAATGTTCTGAGAAAGGCGGCTGTTACTTTACCTTATCTCTGTCCTAAACTTACCTCAGTTAAGGGTAACAATCTAGTCTGCTATCACTTCAACTGCCTATCCCTAGCTAAGCTAGCAACTCATCTGCTTGCAAATTTTTCTAACTCTAATAATAACCTGACTCTCATCCTACTAATTACTTGACTAAATGTTATTGATAGATTCATGGAATATAAAAGGGTTACAAAATAGAAGAAAGAATTTAGTTTTACACTTAATCCAAAAATCTACTTTTGAAATTACTCTTATTCAGGAAACGCACATGACAACGGCTCAATGGGCAAATGACCTTGGAAAGAAGTGGATAAAACAAATTATAGCGGCTGGTGACAGCACATCCTCCAAGGGGGTTGCAATAATAGTTAATCTTTCAAGGGATCAATTATAACCTCAGGATGGGACCCAAATGGGAGATGGTGTTACCTAACATGTTCTATCCCGTCCTACAAAAAAAGAAATATTAAATGTCTATGGTTCCTGCATACACCATTCTTCATTCCTATACGAAATCTATTCGCTCATCGAAAAATTCAACAATCATCTACTGATCCTTGGTGGGGACTGGAATATTACAATCAGACCGGAATTAGATAGAACCTGCAAATCTAATAAACGGCCCATAAACTCTACTAACATTATAAGAGATATGATGGAAGATTTCAACTTGTTTGATCCTTTTGAAGTCTAGAAAAGACCCCAGCATTAGTAACTACACATTCTTCTCAGCTTACCATAAATCCTGGTCCAGGATAGACATCTTTTTAATATCAACAACTTTTGCCTCCTATGAAATAATATATAGCAGTGACCCCAGAACTATTTCTGACAATGCCAAAATTAACCTACACCTAAATATCTGTAAACATAACCATGAGTATCTCATCCCTACAAACTGTTCCCTTAATCCAAACCTCCTGAACAACAAGACTCTCCATAGAGAAATTCAAGAGTTCCTGTCACAGACAATTACCTCCCTCGAAATGTCTGATGTACCTCTAGATGTTCAGTGGGCGGCTGCCGAAGCTACCTTAAGAGGTACCCTTAACCATAAATCCTCTCTAATTAAAAAACAATCTAAATCCCGCACTATGGTGCTAGAAACAGAACTAAAAAAACTAGAATCAGAACTCCAAACCAGATTCTCTCCTGACATTGAGAAACAAATATCCACCATCCAAAAACAGCTTCACGAATTACACCTAAGTAATTACTCACTTATGGAATCTAGACTTATCCATAAGTATGCTGAATGGGTGCAAACGCCCTCGAAGGTCCTGGCTAGGATTATAAACATCAGACCTCCTCCTACTACAATAAAACATTATTCATAAGGGACGCTCCTACTTCACAGATAAGGAAATCATCCAGGTCTTTCAGGAAGTATACAAGGAAATTTATGGACTCAAACACTTGAATCCGAAGACCTACAGAACTCTCTTTTAAATGAATTACAATTTCCAACAGTAAGCGATAACTCACATTAATTTACTTAAAGCACCTGTAGCCAGGAATTAAATATCCTTGGCCATAAACAAGCTGAAACCAGGCAAAGCTCCAGGTCCAGATGGTTGTGTCAGAATTCTACAAGTCCTTTAAGCAAAATCTTGCCTCCATACTAATAAAAGTTTATAATCACATTATTCAGTTTGGTATATCCAATCTCTGTCTCAACAGCTCCAAGACCATTTTTATACCAAAATCAAATGACAATCTCAGCACAAATGACTACTGTCCAATTGCCTTAATTAACATTGACATAAAGATTCTGTTGTTTATCTTAGCAAATAGATTAAAAAATGTTTTACCACATATTATATCCCATGACCAATTGGGTTTCATGAACAGTAGACATGTTTGGGATAACGCTCTAACTATTGAAGCCGTAACCTATTTAACAAAATTCGGTAAATCCCCCAAATATGCACCATCTGTCGATGCTCAAAAAGCTTTTGATAGGTTAAAATTTAGCTTCCTCTTTAAAACCTTGAAGCACTTCTCCTTCCCTGATGAATTTATCAAAATGGTTACGACCCTTTGCATTAAGGTCTCCACTGCCCTCAATATAAACAAAAAAAACTCCAAACCAATTCAGATTATAAACGATACAAGACAGGGTTGTCTACTCTCACCCTACCTATTTAATATCTATCTTGAAGTATTATTGCTAAAACAAAGTCAGAAAACATTCCACCATTCAATATACTTGTATAAATTTCAAGTGAAATGTACCGCATTTGCAGACTATTTAAACCTCTATTTAGAACTTCCCTCAACGGAACTTGAGAAAATTCTAAGTTCAATAGACAAATTTTCACAAATCTCAAATTGCGCCATTAATCCTAACAAATCAATCTTCCCACTAAATCCCCTTGGTCACAAAGAATTCTTTATACCAGAAACAACTATCAGAGTTAATTATTCCCTAAAATATTTGGGTATAACCTTTGCCCATCCTCAACAAGAGCTAATTAACAGTAATTTGTACAAAACATGGGTTAAAGTCACTGAAGATCTCACAAGGTAGAAGAGTTTAAACCTATCCCTCCTCTCAAAAGTAGCCATTATAAAAATGAATATTCTCCCCAAACTTCTTTTTCACTTCTTTGTCCTTAACCAAAACATTCCAAACAGTTTTTTTCTTGAAAATAAATGTTACACTGGGGAAATTTATTTGGCACCCTAAAAATGTTAGAATCAGCTACATCAAACTTACACTTCCCAAAGATAGAGGAGGTCTGGCCTTACCGGATTTTCTAACGTGCTACCATATAATTAACGCCAGTCGTACTGTACACATTGCTAACTTCCAACAATCAAACAAGGACTGGAACCCCTTATGGATAAGAATTTACAATGCTCATATAAAGGTGTCCAACCTTAATCCTAGTGCAGTTATCTTCCATAACACTAAAACTCTCAAAGAACATAAAATTCATCCTATATTGATAAAAAGTATCAGTGGGTTCCAAAAACTGGTAACATCCCTTGGTCTGCAACATTCTCTAACGATGGCCCAACCAATTCATCTTAATCCAAATTTTAAATTGGGTAACAGCATGTTGAATCTAGATAGTTACCCTCTCATTAGGAACTGTACAGTTTGGGACTTCTGTACAGTCAGACTTGCCATTTAATGACATCATATCCTCTTGCAGTCAATAAAAAATACTATATAATCATTAAACAAATACTATATCTAATATCTTTGGCCACTGACATGTCAGCATCCCCCCTCCCCCCGGAACACCATCTTTACCAGACACTAATACCCCAACTACTCTTAATCACTAAAATGCTTTCCAGTGTCTATAGACTAGTAACAAAAATAAAACACCAAGATAATATTTTATTCTCTGAGTACTGGGATGGAAAAAACAGGGAAATTACACTTGGCCAAAAACTCGATGCAGTTGATGCAACAATAAAATTAACCCCCTTCAAAAAACTAATCTATACCCAGCTCATGATCAATAATAATGCCTATCACACACAAGTCATTGCTAAACAAAATTAACTGAAACACCTCACCTACGTGCCCAACATGCCCTAATTCAGTGGCAGACGTACTCCACATTTTCTGGTCCTGTAAAAACGTGTACAAACTTTGGTGTTCCCTAAGAGCACGACTGGAGATAATGGGATACATGAAGTCGACCTTGTCCTGGGAAATGGTGTTACTAAATATTTATCCAGGTTCATTTAAATCTGAAACTAATGACACTATGTGCTCTTCTCAAAGCTTACATTACTTTAAACTGGCTAGACAGATCCAAAGTGTCTTGGAATGACTTCCAGTCGGTGGCTGTTAAATATGTTTTGGCCAGTAAACTTAAGACAGCAAGCAAAAAGAAAAGTTATTTTCAGAAATATTGGAATAACCTACTAGATGCTCTTAGCACCATCCTTAGACCTCCAGCCTCCCTTTTTTTTTCCTCCTTCTTCGGGCCTCCTCATATCCCCTTTATCTCTAATTCCCCTAGTTCTTTTGTGACAAAGACTTTTCCCCTCTAATTTCTACCTCCAACATAACTCTTGAATGATCACAAAATACAACCCCCTACAGTATCTTTTCTTATCCTTGTGCAAGCACTAACATCTAGCTTCCTTCTACTAACACCCTTTCATTCAGTGACAGTCGTGTGTCTATATTGTATATAGTTAAATCAAATAGGTTTTAGGCATACTCATACACTTCAATAATCCTGCAAAATAAATACTTGTCAAAAATGTTTGCTACCTTTCTGCCTGTTAATCTCCTAATCACTTGTTTAATGAAGGTTCATATTTCATTTTGTCATTTAGGATTGATTGTGTGTGCGCCTTACCAGGTTGTATGAAACATATTCACTTTGTTTTAAACCTATTTGCATTGTGTGACTTGTAATTGATTCTATATTTGTGTCCTTAAAAATGCTAATAAAAATCAGATTGTAAAAAAAAAAGCACGAGTTTGGGTAATTACTAGATAAAGACTTTTGTTCTCATTGTTGTGTTTCCAGCCAATTACAGGAAAGTCTTATCAATGTTTACGGGCAGCTTCCAGGACTTCTGCGCATACGTTACCCCATGTATTACAAGCTGCATGGAATTTCCAGCGCTAGAGCTGGTTTTGCTAGAAAGCTCTGTTGGTCCTTCCTCTCCTTCCTGAGCTTTGGCTCTCTCCTGAGTGAAATGAATACTAAAACAGTGAAATGGAAGGACATAGTACATTTGTGTAAAATCTTACCATAATGATAGATGTCTTTTTCACTGTAGTATTCACTCCCTCCCTTTCTCCTCTCCCTGATCCATTTCTTTTCTGGATGTACTAAATACCTCTTTTTCCTTGGACTGGCATTCCTACTGGGGCTTTCAGATGTTCGTGTTTCACTGTTGCAGTCATTACATTTGGGTTATCTGCTGGTGCTGTGACATCGGTCTTTCTTGCTGTGCGGTGCCCGAAGCAGAAGCAGTTCGCAATTGCAGGTCGGCCTACTCCTGAAATTTGTGTTTTCAAATTTCGGAACCGAAGTCTTCAAAAAAGCTAAGTACCCCATTGGGGATCCTTTCTCTTGCTCTAAACAGATGTCAGTAAAAGTTAACAATTCTATTACCTGTGGAAAGCAAATTACCTCAAAGATTTTCATTCGTACTGTATTCCTTGCCTAGGCCCAAACCACAACGTCCCTCGCTGTCGGTTTTGTGCCTTATTCAATCATCGAACTATTCATCGGTCCATTTTTGCAGCAAACTTTTTCAGTACTCTGTTTAATTATCCAGAAATGGCTTCGGTAAGCCATCCGACTACTAACATTCCTAAAATATGTAAGGATAAAGACAGAGACAGACCGCATAGGTCCAAAGCTTCCGTTAAGCTAGTCGCCAGTTTCAGATGCTTTCGCAGCCCCTGATGCCCGCTACTTGAGATTCACAGGCCTCTACTGTGACCTTTTCAGAGTCAGGTATGCCGCAAGGTGCTTCTTTGACTATAGAACCTGCGGATGTCTCTACCTTGGATGGGCCCGGAGCTGCTGTGCAGGCACCGGTTTCTGAGGGTGTATTCAGGCCTTCGGACCTGATTCAAACAGACGCCATCTTCTTCAAGGCCTAAAACTCGACCCACGCTAAAAAACTGAAGTCCAAACCGCATGGTCAGGCCCATATGCCTAAAAACTAATGATAAGAATGGTTGAAGACCTTATTACTCTAATTAGGGGAAGCCTGCCTTCTCCCTCTAACAGACCTAGAACTGATTTTCCTTCTGTTTCTTCTGATCAAGATTCTGAAATTTCTGTTTTTTCTGATGACCAAGACTTGCCCTTATCTAACTATGAGGATTCTGATGCAGAGGTCTCCATACTGGCTGCTTCCCCTACAGAAGATTTTTCTTTTGGTGAAAACTTGCACACTCTTGAGGAGCATTTCTGTTGGGAAAGCCAGGATTCCTCTGACTCCGAAAAGAGGCTTAGGGAATTCTTACTCAACACAGGCCTTTAGCTATCCGTCCTGTACTGGACATTGTAGATGATGCCTTCTTGGAATCTAGCCTGGCCCCAGACACTTTACCTGCAGCTCTCAGAAAACCTGACGGGTATTGCAGAGTACCTGACTCTCTCAAATTCCTCTTTAAGAATCCTACTGCGGACCCAAAGACCATTTCACCGGGACCCAAAGGCATTAAGGCTAGTACTACCGAAAACCCTACCCCCTCTGATAGAGATTCCAGGGCCCTGGACAGATGGGGTAAGAAGGTTTACTCTTCTGCTACTTTGGCCATTCGGGCCTTAAACTGCCAGTTTCATATGTTAAAGTATCAGCAGCATATTATTGGATTACTTAAACAGAAAATTATGTTGATTCCTAACTGTGCTGAAAATAAAGAATTACAGGATTTAATGCATTCTGCTGAATAAGTTAAGCATACTTTGCAATGTGGTTTTGACTTTTTAGAAGCATCTTGCAAGGCTGCTGTCACTGGGTCTGTTTTTAGAAGGCATGCTTGGCTTAAGGAGCAAAATTTGCCAGATCATGTTAAAACAATATTACTGGATGCCCCCTTAAACCAAGACCGCCTGTTTGGCAACAAAGCAGAAGTTGTTCTTAAGATGGAGGAAGAAGCTAAATCTATGCAAACTGTTAAAAATTTCCTGCAAATACAGCCTCCCAGATTTAGTAGACATTGGCCTCCTAAGAATTGTTTTTCCTGTCTCTTCCAGGCCTTCTCAGTCCAAACCCAGGAACAGCAGATCACCTAGGCTACAGTTTCAAGGTACTCACAGGCCTAAGCCGTGGGGGGTTCCCACTTCCAAAGCTGAAAGTAGTAAGATACCCCCCATGGTAAACTGTCACAATGACTTAACCTTAATCCTTCCAAGCCCTGCTCAACTGTTTGCTTCCTTAGGGGGAAGATCGCCCTGCATGCAAAAAACTAGGAACTCATTACCCAAGACAAATGGGTTTTAAATAAGTTTCCCACAGATACAGATTCCACTTCCACTCCTTACCAACCCCAAACGATTGGCCAGACCTTCCCCGGAATCAGGGGGCAGAGGCTTAACAGCAGGTTCTCTTTCTTCTAAGTATCAGGGCTGTTCAACCTGTCCCAGCAAGAGGAATGGGGACAAGGTTTTTACTCAAGACTTTTCCTGGTACCCAGAAAAGGCAGCTCCTGGCATCCTATCCTGGACCTTTCTATTCTAAACACCTTTTTGGTAACCCCAAATTTCAAAATGCTAACTCTTCATCTGCTTCCCATGCTAGGCAGAAATGCCTGGTTGGCAACATTGGACTTAATGGAAGCTTACCTGCACATCCCAGTAGAGGAATCTTGCAGAAAATAGCTACGCTTCAGAGCAGGCTACATGCACAGCCCTTTGATTTATCTACTGCACCCAGGGTATTCACAATGTGCCTAGCTTCAGTCATTGCATTCTGCAGGGGAAAAAAATATTCAAGTATACCATACCTGGACGATTGTCTAATTCAGGCAGAAAGCCAGGACATACTATTAAATCATCTGGCATTTGTAAAGAAACAACCTCACTGGGGTACACCATAAATGAAAAAAAAGTCTCACTTAGTACCCTGCCAACAAATTGTATTCCTGGGAGCAAGCTTGAACACAACTTCCCAGATGGACTACCTCACACCAGAGAAGCAAGCTTATTTGACAGCCTACTTCAAACTACTGGCCACAAAGACCCAGCTATGTGCAAGGAAAATCCTGCAAGCCCTGGGGTTCATGGCCTCTTGCGTCCTACTAATTCCATATTCAAGACTGCATATGAGGAAGCTACAATTGTATCTAAAAAGCCTATGGTGTCAACATTCTCAGATCCTGAAATCAATGATTCCCATCATTCCTTGTATCCTTTGATGGGCAGAGGCCTGCTGCCTCAACAAGGGACTGCCATTCATTCTACCCCTGCCGCTCAAACCCTAACAGACTCATCAGACTATGCATGGGGAGCTCACTTGGCAGGGTAGTGCATTCAAGGTAAATCGAACTAGTCAAATGCACCTGCATATCAGTCGAAAAGAAATGTTACCAGTACAGAATTCAGCCTTCAAGGACCACATTCTTCCAGGACAATTTTTGGAAAAGACAGACACCACCACTGTTATGTACTATATAAGCAGGGGGAACCCACTCGTACCCTCTCTGCAGACCAGCTATGGCTCTGTGGAATACAGCCTTGAGCTAGCAAGTGCACCTACAAGCTCTTTACCTGCCAGACAAGCTAAATTCACTGGCAGATGACCTAAGCACAAATCTCATGGACCCACACAAGTGGAAACTGGAAACAAAGATATTCAGCATTTTGAGAAACAGATGAGGAGCCCAGAGATATACCTGTTTGCCTCCCCTCAGAACTACCAAATGGATAAATTCTGCACAAGGACTCCCCACAGACAAGCTTGGAAAGTGGATGCCCTGCCCTTCATCTGGGAAAGCCCCTCAGTTTATGCCTTTCCTCCTCTCTCTGTCCTCTTGAAAGTTTTGCTAAAGATCAAACGGGACAAACCAAGGACAATTCTCATTGCACCAGACTGGCCACACCAACACTGGTACCCCCTCTTGCTCAGTATGTCACTGCTGGAACCATGGCACCTGCCTTAGACCCCTTCTCTGCTGTTCCAAAAGGAAGGGGCCAGATTCTCCACCCTCCAGCTTCAAACCCTGAACCTTGCAGCCTGGCTAATTACCTGAGATCTCCAATACCATCCCTCAGTAAGCAAGTGCTGGATGTCATTCTGGTGGCAAGGAGGCCTAGTACTAGAAAATCCTATGCTGAAAAGTGGAAAAGATACTGTTCATGGAGCCAGACTCGAGGGCTGGGCACAGCAGTGCCCAGCTTACTGCATATTCCTCAATACTTGAGATGCTCCACAATGGCCTTTCCTTCTCATCTATTAAAATTCATGCCTCAGCCATTTCAGCACGTTACAATACTGAGCCCACCCCTTCTCTCACCCCCTGCTGAAGCAATTCCTCAGAGGGGCCAAAAGTTTCAGACCACCCAGGAGAGCCCCTACTACAGCCTGGGACCGTAACTTTGTATTGGAAAAGCTCACTCTGCCTCCTTTTGAGCCAGCTGCATCCGTAGAGTTGATATTCCTTTCTTGGAAAACCGCCTTTCTTCTAGCCATCACTTCAGCAAGAAGAGTGTCTGAATTACAGGCCCTTATGGCAGTGGAGCCCTTCATCATTTTCCATGCAGACAGGGTGTGCCTCAGGACCATTCCTTTATGCCCAAGGTGGTATCCAGTGTGGCCCTTAATCAGTCCATTCATTTGCCAACCTTCTTTTCTAATTCACAGAACAAAGGAGAACGAATACTGCACTCTTTGGACGTGCACAGACAACTTAGATTTTATTTGGACAGGACTAAGCCTCTCAAGAAAACTGAACAGTTGCTAGTTGCCTTGCTGCAGTGGCAGAGGGGAAGGCCATTTCAAAACGAGCCATTTCTAAGTGGATAGGCCATTGCATTCATTTCTGCTATAAGCACCATGGAAAACCTACCCACGGGGGATAAGATTACATTCCACCAGGTCTGCATCTACTTCAACTGCCTTTCTCAGAGGTGTTCCTACCAGGGTCTTCATAGAAACGGCTACCTGGAGCTCTGTACATACCTTTGCCAAGCATTACCTCTTGCCTATTTTTTTCTAAATCCAGAGCTGGTTTTGCCACTTGAGTCTTGCAGGGCTTAATAGCTGGTCCTAATGCTCTCCAACTGCCTCCTCCCTTCCTTAGCTTTGGGAATCTACCCAAATGTAATGACTGCAGCAGTGAAACACGAAGAACATAGTACAGTTGTGCAGTTGTGTACACTTAACATAAATGTAGATGTTAGAGTGTATTCACTGTTGCAGTCCTGGTTACCCTCCCTCCAGCCCCCTGACTTCTATTGGCTTTACTTTTCTTCTTGTTTACTGTAGTTTAGCTTTCTGGTGTATTTGCTTTTTGTTGGAGGTGTAACCTTGTATATAATTGCTTCCCATTATGGGGGGGAATCTGACATCTGGTGCAAGAAGAACTGATGTAATGGCATTGGCTGCATGCTTTATACCCCTGACTACCTGATATCATGGAAGAAAAGAGAGCATCCAATGCAGGACCCAAGACTTCGATAATCAGGCCGGCTGAGGGCTACTTGCAGTCAGATAATCCAAATGTAATGATTGCAACAGTGAATACACTCGAACATCTTGATATATGGTACACAACTGTACTTTCTGAGGATGGTAGGGTCTGGACATCACCTTTATGCCTTGTACTACGTGTGGGAGTATACACGTGATGTATGGTGTATCTTAAAGCAACCTAAAGGCTTTAGTACATTGGCAGGATGTCGGGGCGCTCTTGGCAGGGGATCTGTATTGTAAAGAGTACTGCAACAGTGAAGAGAAGGACGTCTACAGTTTTGGTAAGATTTTTACAAAACTGTACTTCATACTTTGGATGTTTTAGTCTCATGTTGCAGTATTCATAACAGTAGGGTGGTTGCTACCTGCAGAGCCTCCGTCCGGCCAGTTTACCCTAGTCTTTTGCAGGAGGGTATATGTGACGTCCCTTACCAGGGCCATAAACTGACAGATATAAAAGTGACATGTGCCACTTACCCTTATCAGAATTTTTCTGCCACCGTGTCGGACTCCTGTTTGCCAGTTCTGTAAGCAGATCGCTTTTCTTCGGACAACCGGTTATGATTCCGTTCAAGACCAGATTGCTTCTTTGACCGATGCAGGTAAGTGCCCTGTTGGGTTTTTTCCTTACTTTTGATTACAGTTTAGACTTGCATGTCAGCTAGAAAGGGAAAGTGTGCTTGTGGGAGACACATTCCTCACAAGGACACGCATGAGAAGTGCGTATTTTTCTTAGGCGAGGCCCACAACCATACGCCCTGCCCCGTTTGCAAATCTTTCATCCCCAAAACTGTTTGCAGCCGCCTGGCGGCACTGAAGTTGCACTTAGAAAATCAAATCAAAGGCTAAGTCGCTTAGCGCTCGGTATGGAAGGAGAGTAGGCCCATCCGCCGAGGCACTGAGGAAGAATGCCAAGAAAATTAGGCCGAAATACCAAGCTGTGCCTCGGGCATTTGAGCAGGTTCTTGAGGTGCTTGAAAGCCCAGAATCCTCTCAGGCAGTTTCCATAGCAGGCAGGGAACCTTAATGGAGGATGGGATGCCGGAAGCTGGGTGTACGTCCGCTGAGGCAAATCGGTCATCAGTCTTTGGCGGAGGAGAACCACGACTCTGTCAGAGGGCCCTACTCTTTCACTTCCTACTAAACAGACGTCCACTTTGATGCTTTCTCCACCAGCTACTCATTGGAAGAGAAAACAAAAAACTAAGCACCCTGAACCTCATCCGGTTCCTGGTTGGGAAGTGTTCTCATGAAGTCTCTCTGGTATTTCAGGCCTTGCAGACACAACTTCCCCCTACTTTCTCACCTCAGCCACCCTTACAGGTATCTTAGGAAGACTACTCTTCTGAGGAATCCTTTTTTATGAAACCGAAATAGACTCGCCCAAGGATTTCATTAACCCAGAGGAGGAGGATTCCATTTCTCCTGAACCCCCAGGAGAATAATTTACCTTTGGGGACACTATCTCCTTCATGAGGGAACATTTTAAGTGGCAGTCTTTAGAGGTTTCTGACTCCAAGAAAAGGTACTTTGAACTTTTGCAAATTGAGCCATCTTTTTGGTTGCTTCTCAGTCTCCTGACTCACAACCACCAGCCTCTAAACACCCAGACCATTTTTATAAGGTTCCACAGAACACCTAGTTCCTCTTTAGAAACCTCCAGCAGATCCAGCTGTTACAGCGGTCTCTGCAGACAAAACCTTAAGACAATTAACTTCTGTTGCCCTTTACCCAACAGATATACAGCCAATTCATGGACAGACTAGAAAAAAGTGTACACCTCCTCTACTCTGGCTATTAGAGCCCTGAACTACCACACACATATGGCTAGGTATTTGTTGGATACCATATCCAAAGCCTCTACCCTCCTGTCCAAAGTGCCGGATTCTCCCATAAAAGCCCAAGTTAACACTCTCATTTCCACAGCATCCCAAGTGACCAGGTACTCCATTAAGTGCAGTTATGATGCTATAGAAGCCTCCTCTAAATCATCTCCATCTGCATCAGGATCAGTTCTAAGGCGATACTCCTGGGTAAGGCTTCAACCTCTTCCCCATGGATGTACTAACAAAATTACTTGATGCACTCTTGTACAATAAGGCCCTCTTTGGACAGGCTTCTGCTGAGCTCCTTAAATCCCTTCAAGAAAAGGGAAAGGAATTACAGAATCTCAAACATCTTCTGGTATCCCCTATTCCCATATACCATAGGAACTACCCACAGAAGCCCACCTTTGTTAGAAGGCAGTCCTTTCACACAGCTCCTCAATCTAAGGGACGTAGACAGCCCAGAAAATATTCTACTCCCAGGTTACCCACCAGCTCTTCCACTTTATCCTTTGAGTTAGTCTGACCAATCCAGACTATCTCCACTGTGACTCACCTCCTTTAGACCCAGAAACACCCTTATCCCTTCACCTCACCCTCTCCCCTACCCTCCTGGGCGATTGACAGCAGAAGAGTGGGTCCTCTCCATCATTCAGAGAGGATATTTCATGACCTGGTGGATGCTTCCACCTTTTCAAGGTATTCCACAAACACCAAAAACCCAAATCCATCTATTCCCATCCATCTTTCAACAACAAACCATTCCGGGCACCATAGAACAGGTACCTGCCTCACAAAGAAACGTAGGTTTTTACTCCAGGATGTTTCTTGTACCAAGAAAAGATGGCCCTTGGAGGCCAATCCTAGACTTATCTTTCCTAAACCTTTTCCTCCAAGTTCCTTGCTTCAGAATGATTACTTTACCTACTCATATCCCCCACATGCATTCATGGTAGCCCTGGATTTTGGATTTGAAGGATGCCTATCTTCACATTGCTCTCCATCCAGATTTACAGGAAATACCTCCGATTTGCTATAGGCTCCTGCCATTTTCATTTCTCTGCCTTGCCCTGTGGTCTTTGCACTGCCCCTAGAGTGTTACAAAGTGCCTAGCCCCCTTCATTGCTCACTGCAGGACTCTTGGTATACAGATATACCCATAGCTAGGTGACCTGCTCATCCTTCATCAGGACTACCAAGTTCTTCTTCGACCCTGACTCAACTAGAGTTCACTCTAAATCTAGAAAAGTTTCATCTGACCCCCTCGCTGGAGTTAGTTTTCTTGGGGTGCAGGATCAGAACAGACCGCATGAAAGCCTTCATCCCAGACCAACCTTTGTCTATACCTGACTCAGATCCTTACACTCTCCTTGACAACTTGGGAATCTCTAAGAATGTTAAGCCACATGGCATCTCTGATACCCATGTTACCTCTGGCAAGACTCCTCATGCGCAAAATCCATTGGGTCTTAAACGTATGGAGCCAACACTCCCAACTGATGGACTCACCCCTTCCTCTACTCCTGTGCCTAAAAAAGGAAATCCAGTGGGTGGGTCTCAGCACTGCAACTCAACCTAGGAACCCACCTACAAGTTCCAGCCCCCCAACAACAGGTCTCCACAGATGAGTCAGACCTGGGGTGGGGTGCAGTGCTCCTAACAAACCAGTAACAATTCTCAGTTCAAGGCAAATGGTCCACTCAAAGACAAAAGGACCACATCAACAGCAAGGAAATGAGGGCATTGCTATTATCTCTTTTAACCGTTAAACCTACTCTCCTGTCAGGAACCCTGAAAATAATCACAGACAATATGACTGTCCTGTGGTACATCAACAGGGAAGGGAGGACAAGGTCCTACCCCTTATGCAGCCTGACCATCCACATTTTGAACTTAGCAACTTCCCTCCTGGTCCACTTGGTAACAATGTATATCCCCTCAACAGAGAATGTTATGGCGGACACTCAGCAGAACCTCGTCTCTCTCTCTCACATATAGATGCTTCAGAGAGAGGTTTTTCTGGACCTGATACACAGGTGGGGTATTCCACAAGCAAATCTCTTTGCCCCCCCCCCCCAGAACAAGCTGATGCTCAGCTTCTGCACAAGGGGCCCACATCCACAAGCTTGGAAAGTGGACACATTCTCCTTTTCTTGGGAAGGAATGTACCTTTATGCCTTCCCTTCTTTCACACTAATTCAGTAAGTCCTCCTGAAAATTCAGGGGGACAAACCCAAAATCCTACTGGTGACCCCATTTTTGCCAAGGCAGCATTGGTTCCGTCTCCTCCACTTACTAGATAAGGGCAATCACCACAGGTTAGCCCACTGACTAGACGTCACACAGGACAAGAGATCCCTACTCTACCCACAGGTGAACAACCTGAAATGGACCTTATGGGTGATGGGATTCTCATCCCTTACTGACACCTATATTCAGAGGACGTACTCAGTGTTCTGCAGGAGGCCAGAAAACCTAGTCCCAGGAGAAACTATGCATCAAACTGGCACAGATTCTCCAAGTAGTGTCAAAGGAAAAAACAGGACCCTCTTATTACTTCAATACCAATGGTCCTATCCCATTTGTATGAGCTACTCCACTCAGGACTAACTTACTCTTCAGTCAAAGTCCACTTCTCTGCCATTTCTGCCTGTCTGCCCATATCATCCCCTCTGGCATCCAGACTGGAAGTCGAGCATTTTCTGAGAGGAGTTCTTCATATCACCCCCCCCCCCCCCCAGGAGATCTATTCCCCCTCCTTGGGACCACACTTTCATATTAGAAAAACTAACTACCTCCTTTTAAACCAGCACATTCAGTTACCCTGAAACTATACACCCTGAAAACAGTTCTGCTAGTGGCCCTTACCTCACCCTGGTAGGTTTCAGAGATGCAAGCCCTTATGTCCACAAGGACAGAGTTTCTCTCAGGACCAACCTTTCCTTCATGCCCAAGGTAGTTAATGAACTTTCATTAAATCAAACCATTAACCTACCAGTTTTCTACACTCATCCACAAAACTCCTGAGAGAGGACTCTACATTCCTTGGATGTACACAGGCAACTCTGGTACTAATTGGACAAAACTAAATCTATTAGGAAATCTGACCAGTTCTTAATTTCCTTTCATCCCAGAGCCATAGGGAAGGCTGTCTCTCTAAATCCATTACCTTGTGCTACTCCCATCATGGGAAATCCTTGCAAGGCCATGTTAAACCTCAGTCTATCAGGGCAGCTGCCTCCTCTACTGCCTTTTTCAAAGGCATTGACACTACCTGCATTTTAGAAGCAGCCACTTGGACCTCTGTACACAACTTCACCAAGCACTACAAGCTGGACACGGCCTCTCGAGTAAGTGCAGGTTTTGCCAGGTCAATCCTCCAAGGACTGGTTGACCACTTGAACCACTCCTCCACCCAGGTTCATACCTAAAGCTCTGGTACTCCCCCTACTGTTATGAATACTGCAACATGAGAATAGAAGGACGTAGAATAGTTGTGTAAGAACTTACCATAACCTTGGATGTCCTTCTCTTCCATGTTGCAGTATTCAGTACCACCCACCTACCCCCTGTTTCTTTACCATCACACCATGGCCTACCCCGTGGGGACATGGTCATTATTTTCCCCCCGTCACCACTCTCAACACAGCCAATCTACTGCCCTGGTCCTGGCCTTACATGCAAGTCTAAGGGTCTCCTATTAGGATCCATTTTTTTTAGTCCACAGGAGCACTACTCTATACGACAAAACATTCTGATGAGGGTATGTGCAGATGTCACATTTATACCCAGCGTCAGTTTATGGCCCTGATAAGGGACTTAGCACATACCCACCTGCAACAAAGACTTTGGTATACTGGCCGGGCGGTGGTGCTGCAGGCAGCAACCTCCCTACTGTTATGAATGCTGCAACATTGAACAGGAGGACATCTAAAGTTATGGTAAGTTCTTACACAACTATTCTTTATCTTCATAGAAATAAGCCCCTCAGAAACTCTGGGATCGGTCCTTGGACTGCTTCTTTTTGACATTTACTTCTCTGAAGCCAAGGGCAATGTCAGTGGTTTCTGGCTGACTAAATTTGCAGATTGTAAATTAGGAGCTGTTACTGAATCCCACACTGACACAGATGTTTTCTGGGAAGGGCTGACGCAGACAAAACAACTAGTGTCAGTGCCATGGACCAAATCTTAATGCCAAGAAATGCATAATAGTATTCTTTGGGAAGTTATCCATCCTTGGTAACTTACCATGTTGACAACACACCCCTTAGAGTTGACTCCGTAGTCCGGGACCTAGGGACATGCACAGACAGTAATCTAGCCTTTGACTATCGCGTGTTTTACAACAGTGAGGAAATCATTCCATGCTGCGCAACTTATAAACAAAGGTATGGCATCCAAGTCCAAAGAAGTCATTGTTCCACTGTATTCGGCATTCATCAGATCTGTGGTTGAGTACAATTCCCCCTTTGGTATGAACCACTTTCTTTCGTCGTCTTCCTGGTCAGGGGTCGCCACAGCGGGTCACCTGTCCACTCATGATTGGCAGTGGAGTTTTACAGTGCTGAGTTGCCAGTCCGCCGCCCAACCTTCCACATAAGGCGCACACATGCTGAGGGCCCATTTAGAGTGTCCAATCCACCTACAGCATGTCTTTGGGATGTGGGAGGAAAACCACGCGACCACAGGGAGGACATGCAGACTCCGAACAGAAGGCTTCCTAGCTGAGGATCAAACCGGTGAACTTGTTGCTGTAAGGCTGCACCACCGCAGCCGCCCACCCCTTTGATATGCACCTAAACAGGCATATTCAACAATTGGAATATCCACAGAGGTTCCATATTAAAAGAATACAGGGCATAAGTAAAATGTTCTGTGTAGACTCCCTCAAGGCCCTATCCCTGTTTTCTGTCTCCTATAGGCTTTTGAAGGGAGATTTATGCCAGGCATATAGAGGGCATTAACCCCACTCTGATGGACCTCCTGCATATTAGTAAAAGAGCACCAGAATTACCCAGTCTAAAGACTTTGCCTGTGATATAAATAAGACCTGCTAGAGACAGATATGTATCCTAGAGACTACCCATCTCTGGAAGAGGCTCTCCATCCATGTGAAGCAGAGTTCCTCCTTAATCCAGTTCAAGTGCAACCTGGACAATTGGATGGGAAACGGGAGATTCATCCCTGGTTCGGTACGTATGTCTCTTAATTTGATGCAGGCAACCTGTAAATGGTTCTTATCCCAGGCTCCAGCTTGTAAATGTTTAATCTCCCAAGCCCCTGCTTACACTTAATCAAGGGTATCAGGACTTGTTAGAAATTTAGGATATGTGGCTAGGATTAAAAATGCCCTTGTGGTCATTAGTCTTGTAAACAGCTATAAATCAATGAATTAGTTACTGATTTCGCATGAAAGTAAGACCCCCCCCCCCGCCGCGTCTTGGCGTATTCTCCATATGGTTGTAAAATGCTATTTTTTTTTATATACCCACGACAGCATGTAAATTTTATGCAAAGGTCAGTCACACGCTACCAGGGCTTTAGCTTTATCTGTGACTTTTTGGAAAGGGGTGGATTCTAGAAGGATTCTAAAAGTAGCACATTATCTTTTAAAAGCACTACAAGTTTCATTCCTTTTCCATGTCTTCTAGATCAAGCTTTGCAAGGACCCATTCTCCAGGCGTTCCTGTGCTGGTATTCCACCTCCCAAGTATAGTAAGCTAGAGAAATCTAACAGCTGTGGCTAAGTCTACTGCAGCAGTTGTCAAGTGAACATGGTTACAGCTGTGTAAGTAAATCTACTATGACAGTAGATACTTGAATGATCACTGCTGCAATAGCCACTTCCTCCCTATAAACTCTTTTGTGTTGCGAGGGTGAAGACTTTGATTTTTACTTACCTGGTTAGTTTCAAGTAGGAACTTCAGTGGTGGATTCACCAGTTGCCTAAATCCAGTACTCCCTTTTCATCTCCCTTTTCCCTCTCAGGAGCTGTTCACAAGCACTTCAGTCATGGGATGGAGAGTAGTATTTGGCTCCTTAAAGATGCAGTTTGGTTTGGTTGCCTCTTCAACAGACTGGTGGGTTTAAAGTTATCATTTTACAGCCATATGGAGAATTTCCTTTGACACAGGTTTTCCTTTTGTCTTACTTTTGTGAGAAGTCAATAACTGATCAGAGTTTCTGAACGTTTTAGTTATACAAAGATAGCTTCTAACTTGTCTGTGACATCCACAGTATGAAGAAAGGGCTCTAGCCTCCCTCTTTCACTTGGAAAGAAAAGGCTTGGTGCCTAAACTGCATCTTCAGCTCTGGTCGAGCTTCCAACTGTTTGGGTAAATGGCATGTGCCCTTAAGCTGTGGAAGCTGGCTGCTTGTGTCCTGTGCAGGATATAACCCAAATAACTAAGGCTACTGCAGCAGTCATTCTTCAAGCATCTATTCTTATGTTGCATTTACTCGCATAACTGTACTTTCTACAGTAATATGTTCCATAGCTTTACATGTGAGGCTAGTGAGACTATAATGGGTCTATAATTATCTGAGCCCAAAGTTGGGCCATCTTTGTGTAATGGTTTTACAGTGGCTGTTTTCCAGGCTTCAAGAATGTACCAGTGGAGAGGCTTAAAGAGATTAAGTATGGGCCCAGAGTGGTCATGTTTAGCACCGATAAGCAACTGGTATATTATCGTGGCCCATTGGCTATAAGGTGGTGGTTATTCACCCTGACCTATTGTACAAAATGAGAAAAGGGAGAGGAGTTGATGCTGATGCCATGAATTAACTTCTGAGAGTGCTGAGAAGAATGTGCTCCATTGTAATTAACGGGTGAAACTGGATGGAATAAAATTTCACTTAAATTGGCAGCTAGTATATTGGGCATTTCCTTTAGGTGATTGTGTTTGTGTGCTGCATTGTTGACTAGCTCCAAACATTGTTGAGCATTCTTTATTTTATAATTAAAGTTTAATGAAAATATGACTTGTTCTTTTGGGATACCTCAGCCCTTAAGAGGGGCCCTCTTTCAATGGCAGTCTGCTGAGGCTTCTGATGCCCAAATAAGGGATTTAGTTGCTGAATTGTGAGCCCCTGAAGTTGCTGTGTGTTTCTCCTGTGCAATGAATATTGTTGGATGTTTGTTTAGGCTAATTGTCCCAGCCTCAAAAAAGATGGACAGATTTTTTAGAGTCCAGGAGCAGTACTGCTGTTATTGGAACTTAGTGGCATAATCTGGTATTTGTCTAGAAAATACTAAAGGGGGCCAGGCTCCCACCGGGGAGTAATACTCCCTTAAGCAACAAGTGTACTGTTGGATAGGCATGGTAAGAAGGACCTACACCTCTGCCGCTTCAACATTCAGAGCTCTGAGTTGTTAAAGTTTGCTAGAACCCATTTTAAAGTACATGTTGGAATGTAATGCCACAAAGACTCTCCTCACGACAACTCATTCAAACATCTGTTTAACTAGGTATGCATGGCAATTAGGTGCGTTTATGATGCTGCTGATGCCACGTTTTTGCCAGCAATCATTGGCACACAGCACAAAGAAGGCATTTCGTGACTCTGTATACAGCCATTAGCTGAGGACATCAAAGCCAAGCTTTTGAGTCTCCCTTTAGACAGGAAACAGTTGCTTGGCCCACAGGTTTTGGTTAGAATAGAAGAGGAAGATCCGGGATGCTGTCTGTCATGTGTTCTACCCAACCTCTTTAAATGTAGCGAACATTACTCATGTAGTTGGGGCCATTTTTTTTACAAAAAGGAGGAGGAGGAGATAGCCCAAAGAGAGTAGTGAGCCCCCACACACACACACACAGAAAATGACAAGGGGAAATGAGGCCAGCAAAGCTTCGTCTCCACAAAAGGACAGTTATTACTACTCAAACCTAACCTCCTCCCTTCCATTCCATCTCCCCAGTTCCAACACTCTATGAACTTGGGAGGGTGGTTAACTGCTTGAAGGAATGGAGAACAATCACGTCAGACATGTATACTTTGTCATTGATAGAAAGCAGGTATAGAATTTGAGTTTAAACTCCTAGCTAAAGGGATGGCAGAGGTACCAACAGAACAAGAACACCTCATTGTACCAGCTTTGCATCTGTGGTCAGAACAGGGAATCGTAGAACTTGTCCCAAGTTGGCGATTACTCAAGGCTTTTATTGGCTGTAAGAAAGTGGCCCTTGGAGAAGTTCCTCACTCCCAAAATTCAGATTGCTAACCCTCCATATTCCATTCCATTACTACGTCATGAAGCTTTTTTTTAGGTCACCAGGGAAGAGACTACCCGTATATTCCCATTTACATAGAGGACAGGAAGTTCTTAAGATCCTTGGCAAGGGATGGTCACTTCATTTCACCTCCTTGACTTGTCCACTGCTCCAAGAGTTTTCACCACATGTCTAGCCCCAGAAATTGGCCTGCGGGGCAAGTTGCCTACATGTCTACTCACACCTTGATTATTGCTTCCTTCCCAGTTCACCTGCTTCACCATGAACCTACAGAAGTCAGGTATAACACATTCTTGGAGGTCAGCATTTCTAGGGCTGTTGACACTGAACTTTCCAGTGTTTTTCTCCCTCAAGAGAAAGCAGCCTCTCTCAGCCTTCTTTCAGCTAATGACTGTACATATTGTCTGAATCCTTGGCCGCATGGCACGACCATTCTTGTAGTCCCATTGGTGCGTCTACATGTGGGAAAAATGCAGAGATATGTCAAGAGCCTGTGGGATCAACACACCCTCCCACTGCAACATCCCCTGCTGTCGCTTCCATGGTTAACAAAGGAGTTGGGCTGGTTGATTGCTGCTTGCCTGAACAAGAGCATGCCACATCCAGATTGCACATATAGATGCCTTAGGGGGCAGGCTTGGGAAGTGCACTTTCAGGACCAGAAAGTACAGGCAATTGGACCAGGTCAGTGCAGGTCCCACAAACTTGATGGGAATGGTAGCATCCCAAGTTTCATATGTTTATACTAGGCAAATGATCATCAGGGTATTTACAAGCCTTGCAACCCTATCCATTTTTGTTCGAGAGTTCCTTGGACCCTCTATATGTTGCTGTGTTAGTAAAGAGCTAGTTAAGGGTTGTGTGTGTGAATACAGAAGCGGGACCTTAAAGCAATCTGTATAGGACAAGCCATTCATACCCTGGATTCTCCTGGTAAGAAAACTTTGAAGGCTCTCCGACTGTTGCAAGTGCCTTGTTTAGGTACATGCGAAAGGGTGCACTGTACTCGTTGATGGATCTGATGAGGGCTGAGTAGAATACTATTTCCTTGGACCCTTGCTTATGAACTGGCTGACATAGAATGAGTTTCAAGCTGTCTTGGCTACGTGTTGATCAAATGCCAAATTACCATCTACATATTTTCCCAAATTTCTAACTATTGGCTTAACTCTTGGGGGTGTTTTATCGATTAAGTAATTAGCTTGTGTGGAAGATTTCCCAAAGGGCACTATAATCCATTTCTTTGCACTGAGTTTTAATCTGTTTCTTTCTCATATTAGAGACACCTCAGGATTAAAAAAAAAAAAAAACAATGGTTGGTGGAGTAGTTGTCAGCAACTCAAGGTAGCTGTCACAGCAGCTGTTGGTCAGATTGTTCTGTATTTAGCCATGCTACCAGCTCTTGGTGTCTTCTGGTGTTTTTCATGTCCTTGGCTAATGAAATGGTTGGATCTCTCTAGCAGTTCTGTCTAATATTAGTTGTTAACAGCTGTTGCATCCCTGAGCCTTTATTTAATCAGATGGCAGTTATTGTTTTTGAATAGTATGTAGTAAAATAAAATAACCAAAGATAAAGCATGTAACAAGTGCAAAGCCCTAGCTGTTATAGCAGTTCACTTAAGACAGAGCAAGTACAAGGATCCAACAGCTATTTTAACAAGATCATGAAAAAATCCTTCAAATAAAGCTATTGTAACCAAATATGTGCATAAAATTAAAATGCAGAAACCAGCACTGGACCAACTGTAAAAAAAAAAATCACTAAAATAAAAATCCAGCGACCAGATAGCCTTTTATGTAGAAGTTTAATACAAACAGAATTGGTCACAGTTAAGCACTTTTGCTTTAGACGTTCTCAGAACTGTGAATGAAACATTCAGAATACACCAATTAAATACTGATAAAAAAAAACTTTTACCCCGTTATTTACTAATCAGTAACTCAAGAATATAAACCAATCACTAAGGATATTTCAGTTTCTATGAAATAGGTAATGAATCAAATAGCTAACCAGTGACAACTTTAGAAATAAAAATAGCACAAATCAAGTTGGTGTGCCTTAAAAATGAAAATTCAGCCTATCAGCATTCGAAGAAAAAAAAAATTCCATGCCAGCTACACACAGTGAATAACTTAGTCTCTGGATGCTCTTGTGTTTAATTTATTTGTGATTGAAATTGGTTCATTTAAACCAGGAAAGGTACTGGCATCCAAGTGCAATTGCCAGAGCTCTCCTGCTGTAAAAGAGAATTACGCCCATCTCCCGAAGAGCCTGAGGTTTCTATCCCAGTATGAAAAATTTGAACTTAGAAAGAGAAGCATGTCTAGCCAACGCACTCCTGTCATCTTTTCTTAAAGTGCTATAATCATGTTGATAATGCCTTTTGTTGAAAGCATTTCTAGTTTTGCTGACGTAGAAAGCTGAATATGCGGTGCATCTAGCCATTTACACCACTTTGTTGGACAAACAGTTTTGACTATCCATTTGGAGACCTTTTCCAAAATTTCATTTTCAGGATCAGTGTTGATAAAAGAACATTGAAGGGGGCGAGAACCCGAGATTCCTGCACAAAGGGTGTAGGTACTACCTCTGGACCAAATTCCGGTTTGCTTAAATCAGTACAATAGTCATTAATCTCGTTCGGGGTATCTTTTTTGAATTAATTCATCCCATTTTTATAATAGGAGCATATTTGCCATTTCTTTCATGTAAGACTTCCTGATAAAATTAACTAAGGAAAAAAGGTAACCTCCCTTGAGGAGCATGTTCTTAAGAATATTGGATGTTCTTTTATCCCTATGTTGCATTAGTCTTGATGTGGGATTTCCCGCCTCAGGCGCTTTTGCTTTAGATGTCATCAGAACTGTGAATGAAACATTCAGAACACACCAGTTAAATACTGATAAACACTTACTCTCCCTGTTATTTACCAATCAGTAACTCAAGAATATAAACCAATTACCAAGGATTGGCTCCTGTGCAAAAGCTTCAGCTTGGCTGCTGTAGTTGTGTGGGATGTCGCAAGCAAGGCCATAAACCAGGGGCCTTAAATGTGATGTCTGCACGCACTGACCTCAGAAATTTTTAGCCTCAGACCATCACATCGTGTGCTTCGCTCCTTCACCGCAAGACATCTAAAAGCTAAGTACCCCATTCGGGTTTTTTCTACTTTGACTTCTAGCTAAAGCTTGGTTTGCTGTAGTAACCTTTAGGTGATGACTGCTAAAAAGGGTAAATGCCAATGCGGGCGCCAGATACCACATAAAGGTACGCATGACTGCTGCGTTTTTTTGCCTAAGCCGAGAGCGCAACCATACCGCTTGCTTGATCTGCTAATCCTTTGTTCCCAAGACCCTACGTGGCCGTCTGGCTGCTCTCAATCTATATCCAGAGAATCAGCGACTTAAAAAAATAGTGCTAAGGATAGATCCCATTTTGGAAGTTCCTACTGAACTTCTGCAGAAGGCGGCCAAGATTCTTAGGCCCACTTCAACTGCATCTCTGCTTTCCGATGCCCCGCTAGCTGCCGATTTAGGAGTTGAGGGACATCTGTCAGATCAGTCTACTTTGCTAACCTTCGAGTAAGCCGCTTCTCTGACGACTGGCACGTCCACGGAGCTTACTCAGGCATCAGCTACAGGGCTGACCCTAAGAGGCCAGATCGCTTCTACAAAGTGCCCGATGACCAGAAATTTCTAGTCAAACACCCCCCCCCCCCTTTCCCGGCAAACCCTGCTGTGATTGCAGTATCACCAGGCAAACAATCCAGACTCATTCCATCTGCCTTACTCCTACCTACAGACAAAGTAAAACTATGTATAGAATTGGGAAGAAAGTTTGCACCTCTTAAACATTGGCCTTCAGAGCCATCAGCTATCAAACCTATATGACCAAATATGCTCTGGACCTTGTGTCTGAAGCCTCTACTCTGCTGGCTGCTACTCCAGACTGTCCCACTAAATCTGACATCTGAACTGTCTCTGGTTGCCCAAGTCGTCAGATATTCCATTAGATGTAGTTATGATGCTGCAGAGACCTCTGCATGGTCTGCAGCCTCTGCCTCTGTACTTAGGAGATATTCCTGGCTACGCCTACAACACTTACTGGAGGACTTCAAGTCTAAAACCTTAGATGCTCCTCCAAACCCTAACTTATTGTTTGGCAAACAGCAGACCTTTTTAAAAACCTGCAAGAAGAGAGTGAGGAATTGCAAGACAACGAGCATCTTCTTGTGTCTTCTGTTGCTAAATATTACAGAAATTACCCTGCAAAAACTAGCTTTGTCAGAAGAAACCCCCTCATCTGCTGGATCTTTCTTCCAGACACAGAATGGGTGGGGCAGAAGACAAACTTCTTCCAGGCTGGCTGTTTCACAGCCCCCCCCCCCCCCCCACTAGACAGCCCTTTCAAGATAGAGGAGGACCCAACAATGTGCGACTGCCTTTCCCACCTTCCCGATGTCCTTCAAGGATGCATCTGCAGTCCTAACATATGGGTTGTCCTGCCTCAGGCAGCCCTTCGGTCGGCCGGATTCCAAAGTCTGGGTCTGGCCTCGGCTGATGTCGCACTTCACCCGACGTCATAGCTGCTATCAACCGACGCCATTTTCCTCAGTCTTTCTTGCCGCGCGGTGCCCGAAGCAGAAGCTGTTCGCAAGTGCCGGTCGGTCAGATCCAGAGATGTCTACTACCGAAGACTTCTAAAAAGCTAAGTACCCCGTTGGGGACTCTTTCTTGCCTCAGCCGATGTCAGATAAAGTAAATAAATGTTTAACTTGTGGGAAACAAATACCTCATAAGGATTTCCACTCTCACTGCCTTCCTTGTTTAGGCCCGGACCATGACGTATCAGCTTGTTTAGCCTGTGCTTCTTTCATCTTTCAACCGACGGACGCTTAGACGTCGGTCGGAGTTTGCAGAGGAGTTTTTTGGTCCTGCTTTTGCTTACAAAATGCCGTCGGAGACTCCGACAGCACAATTAGCTAAAAAACGCAAGGAAAAGGACCGACACTCGCGGTCCGCGGTTTCGGCTGAAACCACGGTTAGGCCAACCGCGAGTGTCTGTTTCGGCCGAAACAGAGTCCTCTGTTCTTCCTTCGGCCGAAAGCAGGCCTCCTGTAGCCGAGGCTTCACAGAGCATGGTTGAATCTGCTACAGAAATTGCTCCTACAGAAGCAAGCACCCAGGATTTGTCAGATACTATTCCTTTAGACATTTCTACCCCTGCACGTGGGGCTGCTAGACCCCCTGCATCTATGTCTATCAAGGCTTTTGCCAGGGCTAAAGCAGCTAAATCTTCTAAGGCCTTACCTGCCAAAATTCCCTCACACAGGCCTACCTCTAGTTCTCAAATGCTCAGCCTGGCTGAGGATCTCATTTCCTTGATCAGGGGATCCCAACCTCACCCAGACAGGGCCTCTCAACCCCCTCCAGAGAAGAGGCCTAGGACTGAACCCCCAGAACCTGTTTCCACGGACAATTCCTCGGATGACTCCGATATCTCAGACCCTCAGGAAGGCCCATATTCTCCTTATGAGGATTCTGATGCAGAAGACTCCATTCCTTCTGCCTCTCCTCCTGAAGAATTTTCTTTTGGGGAAACCTTACATGCTATGAGGGAACACTTTCAATGGCAGGGCCAGGATTTTTCAGATTCAAGGAAAAGGCTAAGGACCTTCTTACACTTACCACAGCATAGGCCTTTAGCCATTCCTCCAGTACTAACAGTTGTTGATGATGCATATAATGATGCCTGTACTGCCCCTGATTCTCTTCCTCCGGCCCCTGCCAAGCCTGACAGATATTACAGGGTCCCGGACTCACACTACCATTTGTCTAAGGCTCCTGTGGCAGATACTGAAACCATTTCACAGGGCCCTAAGGCTGTGGCAGCTGCCTCTGCCAAAAATCCTCTCCCCTCTGAAAGGGAATCTAGAGCATTAGAGAGATGGGGTAAAAAGGTTTATACTTCTGCTACTCTTTCGGCCAGGGCCTTAAACTGTCAATTTCACATGATTCAGTACCAGGAATTTTTGTTAGACCAGCTAAATAAAAAACTGTCCTCCCCTGAACCTATAGACCGCAAGTCCCTTCAGGATTTGGTACATAACTCTCAGCAGGTCAGTAACCATTTCTTAAAATGTGGCTATGATGCACTGGAGGCTTCCTTTAGATCAGCTATGACTGGAACAGTGATTCGAAGGCATGCCTGGTTAAAAGAACAATCCTTACCAGACCATGTTAAGTCAAAACTCCTAGATGCTCCTATGGAGAAACAAAGTTTGTTTGGCTCCCCTGCACAGGCAGTTCTAAAGAAGGTGGAGGAAAAAGCAAAATCTGTCCAAACAGTCAAGGATTTCTTACAGGTTCAACCTCCGAGGTTTAGCAGAAATTGGCCTTCGAAGAATTGGTCCTTTCCAGACACCTCCAGAGCACAGAGAGGCAGAAATAGACACCCAAGAGGCAGAGGTCAATCCAGGGGTGCCTACAGGGATGTCAGTGGCAACCTACCAACCAGAGAAGTACTGCCACAGATTCAACTACAACCACTCCCACTGGACAGACAATGACTTGACTCTGATTCCGCCTACCAGGGAACAACTGGAAGCACCCTTGGGCGGAAAACTAGCTTTCTCCCACAACTGGCATTACATTACAGGAGACAAATGGACTTTACAAACAATAGACAAAGGCTACAGGTTTCACTTCCACACTCTACCAAAAAAGAGAGGAATGCCAAACCTACCACCAAGCCAAAAAACGGACGCTCTAAGACAAATCAGCAACTTACTAAGGATGAGAGCTATAGAAAAGGTACCGCCTATGGAACAAGGCCAAGGATTTTACTCCAGGCTTTTCCTTGTACCAAGAAAAGAAAATCAATGGGGACCTATTCTCGACTTGTCCGCTCTGAACCCATACCTCATTGTTCCAAAATTCAAAATGCTGACCCTCCAGCAACTTCTTCCCATGCTGGGCAAGGAGTCTTGGCTGGTGACTCTAGATCTCAAGGAGGCATACCTGCACGTCCCTATAAGACCAGATTGCAGAAGACACCTCAGATTTCTTGCAGGATCAGAGCATTATCAATTCTCAGCATTGCCCTTTGGCTTATCTACTGCGCCCAGAGTATTCACGAAATGCCTGGCATCAGTAATTGCTCATTGCAGGCTTCAGGGAATTCAAATTTACCCATACCTGGACGACTGCCTAATACAAGCGGACAACAAGGCAAAATTAACAAAAGATTTGGAAAAGGTCATACAACTGTTGCAAGCCTTGGGATACACAGTCAACATGCAAAAATCAAGACTAGTGCCATCCCAAAGGATAATATTCTTGGGTGCAGAACTGGACACATCAACTCAGATGGCTTTTCTCACAGAAGAAAAACAACAGCAGCTACCAGTATATTTCATGACATTAACAACACAAACTCAGCTTACTGCAAGGAAAGTCCTGCAAGCCCTGGGTTACATGGCATCCTGCATAATATTGATTCCGCATGCCAGGCTGCATATGAGAAAGTTGCAATGGTACCTAAGGAATGTATGGTCTCAACACAAGCACAGTCTAGAAGTCCAGATTCCAATAATTCCATGCCTGAAGCAAGAATTCCAGTGGTGGGCTCAGGCCTGTCAGTTGAACAGAGGACTGCCTTTCCACAAACCTCATCCAATCCAGACCATCACCACGGACGCCTCAGACCTAGGCTGGGGGGCACACATGGTGGACAAGTGCATACAAGGCCTATGGACCCAAGACCAGCTGAATCTACACACAAATCTAAAGGAGATGCTGGCAGTGAAATATGCAATCCAGGCATTCCGACCATTCCTTCAACAAGGTCAATTGCTGATAAGGACGGACAATACCACAGTCATGTGGTACATCAACAAACAGGGAGGTACACACTCGTATCCTCTTTGCCGGATGGCAATGGACCTGTGGAATGTGGCCCTGAATCTCAACATTCAACTTCAGGCCAGATTTGTACCAGGAAAAGAAAATTCACTAGCAGACACCTTAAGCAGAACTACCACGGATGCTCACGAATGGATGCTGCATCCAGATATCTTCAAAACCATAACAAAGAAATGGGAACTACCAGAGATAGACCTGTTCGCCTCCCCACACAACCACCAATTGAAGAAATTCTGCACAAGAGCATACCACCCACTTGCTTGGAGGGTGGACTCCCTTTCCTTCAGCTGGAAAAACCTGACAGCATATGCATTCCCACCTCTTCCTATGATGTACAAAGTCCTACTGAAGATCAAAGAGGATCAACCAAGGGTAATCCTGATAGCTCCAGACTGGCCGAGGCAACATTGGTACCCGCTACTGAGAAGCATGTCTCGGACACATGCATGGCCTCTACCTTTATGTCCCTTGCTTCTAACACAGAACAACTACAAGATCCTACATCCAAACTTGAAAACACTGCAGCTAGCTGCTTGGAATATTGCATAAGACAAAATAGCCCAGATTTATCTCAGAGGGTTAAGGACATTATCCTGGTGGCTCGCAGACCCTCCACAAGGAAAACTTATTCAGCCAAATGGAAAAGATACCTCATTTGGAGTGCAGCAAAGGGAGAAAATGTCTCATTGGCAAACATAGCACACATCCTGGAATACTTAGCAGAACTGTTCCACAATGGCCTGTCCTACTCCTCCATTAAGATTCATGCATCAGCAATCTCAGCAGAATACAACATGGATCCTCCTGTCTTCTCTCATCCTCTACTCAGACAGTTCTTGTGAGGAATCAAAAACGTAAAGCCTCCAAGGAAACCACCTTTACCTATATGGGATCTCAACTTTGTGCTGGAAAAGTTAACACTTCCCCCTTTTGAACCAGCAGAAACAGCAGACTTACAGTTCTTGTCTTGGAAAACTGCTTTCCTGCTAGCAATCACTTCAGCAAGAAGGGTATCTGAATTACAGGCATTAATGGCAGTGCAGCCCTTTCTTATCTTCCATCAGGATAGAGTGTCTCTGAGAACCAACCCTACCTTTATGCCAAAAGTGGTCTCCAGAGTATCATTGAACCAAGCGATTCATTTACCTACATTCTTTCCCAACCCACAGAACAGAGGGGAAAGACTGCTAAATACCTTGGATGTGCACAGACAATTACGCTACTACCTGGACAGAACTAAGACCAACAGAAAAACTGACCAGCTTCTGGTAGCATATGCAACAGGAATGCAAGGAAAAGCAATTTCAAAACAGACAATCTCAAAATGGATAGGAAATTGCATACGATTTTGCTACTCTTTTCATGGAAAGACAACTCCTGAAAATGTCAGACCTCATTCCACAAGAGCTACAGCCACCACTACAGCTTTCCTACGAGGAGTGGCTACCAAAGACATTTTAGAAGCTGCTACTGGGAGCTCCGTGCATACATTTGCCAAGCATTATAACCTTCCTTTATACTCCAGATCCCGAGCAGGTTTTGCAACTGCTGTGTTGCAAGGGATCTTGACTACACCATCTTTATCTTAGTGCCTCCTCCCCCAGTTTGGCTATGGTATTCTACCCATATGTTAGGACTGCAGATGCATCCTTGAAGGACATAGTACAGTTTTGTACCTACCATAAATGTAGATGTCCGATAGGTATGCATCTGCAATCAGGATTACCCACCCTCCTTCCCCTCTGTGGTATTCCTAGGGTACCTACCCCTCTTTTAGCTAGCTGGGAGATATTATTATGGTGTATTTGTTTTTGTATATATGTATATATTTATATATATTTTTTGCTCTCTACTGTTTGGAATTATTTGCATTTATCCAAATTTAGCCTTCCTAGAGGGCACCTGGCATCTATCAAGAAACACTGAGGAAAATGGCGTCGGCTGATGCCTTTATACCACAGCAGCTATGACGTTGGGTGAAGTGCGACATCAGCCGAGGCCAGACCTAGACTTTGGAATCCGGCCGACGAAGGGCTGCCTGAGGCAGGACAACCCATATGTTAGGACTGCAGATGCATACCTATCGGACATCTACATTTATGGTAGGTACAAAACTGTACTTTTCTGCCTGCATTTCCCACTGCCTCCCCTTTTGGAAAACCATCACTACAGACAAATGGGTTCTGGCTGTACTTCAAAAAGGCTTCTTCCTTTCCTGGAGAGAAAGGCCCCCCCCCTTAAGGGGCGTGCCCTTCCCCCCAAGAAATCAGACACCTCTTTCCTCAGATTTTACAAGACTTTCTGAACTTGGGAACAGTAGAACCTATTCCACCAGGGCAGGAAGGAAAAGGCTTCTAATCAAAACTGTTTCTGGTCCCCAAAAAAAATGGACCATGGAGCCCATTCTAGACCTTTCCTTTCTAAACCTATTCTTAAAGGTTCTCACCTTCAGAATGTTGTCCCTACAAACGTTTTACTCATTCTTATACCAGCCCAGGCCTTCATGGCCAGACTCGACCTGAGATAACCCCATCTGCACATCCCGATACAACCTTCCCACAGAAAAGTCTTAGGTTTTTCTGGACCAGTGTCTCACTTTCAATTCACAGCATTGCCCTTTGGTTTGTCCACTGCTCCAGGAGTGTTCACAAAATGCCTGGCACCTGCCATAGCCTTCTGCATAACACAAGGAATTCAGATTTACCCTTACCTGGACATCTTTATTCTAGCAGAATGCAAGGAAACCCTGCAAAATCCATTTACAGTTCACCATTTGCCTGCTTCAAAGACTGGGGTTCACCCTCAACTTCCCAAATTCTTCCTTGACCCCGGAACAAGACAAAATATTTCTGGGTTGCAGGATCAGGACAGACATAATGAAAGCCTTTCTTTAGGACAAGTCAATTCCTTGTCCTCCCACTTCAGAACCCTTATGCAGAGCCAGCAGGTAACTGCAAGGCAATTCCTACAAATCATGGGTCTAATGGCAGCCACCATTCCCATGCTACCACTAGCCAGAATGCACATGTGAAAGCTGCAGTGGTATCTAAAAATGTATGGTCACACCACCACCATCCTTTAGAGCAAGAAATTATCCTCTTGCTCTGCCTACTATCAGAGCTAAAATGGTGGTGTTACCCACCCCAAACCAGTTCATGCATACAGTTGCATCAGAAGTAGGATGAGGAGCTACAATATCAAACTACAGGGTACAAGCAAAGTGGTACCCTGCCATAAAGCACAAATATATCAACTTGAGGGAAATGACAGCAGTCCTTCTGGCATTGAAAGCCTTTTGTTCCCCTTTTATAACCAGGAGTTCTCCTAATCCTAACAGACAACACCGCAGTCATGTGGTACATCAACAAGCAGGGAGGGACAAAAGCCTACCCTCCTCTGCAGACTAATCTTACTAATCTGGGACCTAGCCTCACAGCACAACTTGACCCTGCAGGCATCCTACATCTCTTCGCAGAGCAACAAACAAGCAGACCACCTCAGCAGAACATCCTCTCCAAATCACGAATGGATGCTGGACAGGAATGTCTTTCTAGACATTGTCCACTGGTGGAGCACACCTCTGGTAGATTGGCTTGCCTCCCCCCAGAACAGACAACTGCAGACCTTCTCCAAGACCCATTCTCCACTAGCATGGAAGATAGACACATTCAGCATTTCATGGAAGGGGAGGATGTTTTTCGTTTTTCACTGTTGCAGTCCTCACACTTGGGTTATCTGCCTGCAGGTAGCCCTCAGTCGGCCCGAACACCAGAGTCTTGGGATTTCTGCGTCGGATGCTGTCGCTTCTTCCATGATGTCAGGTTGTCATGGGTATAAAACAGGCAGCCGACGCCATTACATCAATCTTTCTTGCTGAGTAGGAGCCCGAAGCAGTTCGCAAATGCCGGTTGGCCGCTACCTGAAATTTTCATTAGAGTTTGTAATCCTGAAGTTTTCTAAAGCTAAGTACCCTGTTGTGGATCCCTTTTTTCTTGCTCTAACTGATGTCAGCAAAAGTTAACATTTGTCTTGCCTGTGGAAAGCAAATACCTCGCAGAGATTTTCATTCTTACTACATCCCCTGTTTAGGCCCAGACCATGACATCCCTTGCTGTCGGTTTTGTGCCTTGTTTAACACCATCTTTTTCGCTAAATTCTTTTACTCTCGTTCACTGTATTCCAAATAGGCTTTGATAAGCTATCCAACTACTGATTCTCCAAAAAAATGTAAAGATAAAGACAGACTGTATAGGTCCAAAACTGCCAACAACGCTTCTGTTAAGCTAGTCGCCAGTTTGCAGCCCCTGATGCCTGCTTCTACAGATCCGCAGGCCTCTACTGAGACCCATTCGGAGTCAGGTATGCCGCAAGATGCTTCTTCGACTATGAAACCTGTGGATGTCTCTACTTTGGATTGGTCCGAAGCTGCTGTGCAGGCACCGGCTTCTAAGGGTGTATTCTGACCTACCAATATTCAAATTAAACAGGCGACTTATCAAGTTTCTGAAGCCCAGAGTATGCAGTGTGCCTAGAAAACTGATGAAAGTGCATGCTCGAGCTCCCGTGCCACAAATAGACCTTATTACCGTAATTAGGGGAAGCCAGCCTTCCCCAGGTAAGAGACAAAGAATTGAGTTTCATTCTGATTCTACAGACCAGGAGTCCGATGACTCTGACCCTTCTTATTATCAGGACATGCCCTTAACCTATGAGGATTCAGATGCAGAGGAATTCAGTTCCTCTGTCTCCCCTCCAGAGAATTTTTCTTTTGGTGAAACCTTGCATACTTTGAGAGCATTTCTGCTGGGAATGTCAAGACTACCCTCAGTCCAAAAAGAGACTAAGAAAATTTTTAGAGTTGCCTCAGCACAGGCCTCTAGCTATACACCCTGTCCTGGATGTTGTAGATGTTTTTATGGAATCCAGTCTTACTCCAGATACTTTACCCCCGGCCCTTAGGGAAACCTAACAGGTACTACAGAATACCCGATTCCCACAAATTTCTCCAAGAATCCTACTGCGGATCCAGATACCATTTCCCAGGTACCTAAAGGTGTTAAGGCTACTACAACCAAAATCCTACCCCTTCAGACAGGGATTCCAGAGCTTTAGACAGATGGGGTAAGACGTTGTATACCTCTGCAACTCTTGCCATCAGGGCATTGAATTGCCAGTTTTACATGTTGAAGTACCAGCAGCATATTATGGAACTAATTAAACAAAAAATGGTGTTACTTCCAGATTTTGCAGAAAATAAAGATTTACAGGAGCTAATGCATTCTGCAAACCAGGTTAGTAAGCATACTTTGCAGTGTGGCTTTGATGCTCTAGAAGCATCTTGCAGGGCTGCAGTCACTGGGTCTGTACTGAGAAGGCATGCTTGGCTGAAGGAACAAACCTTACCAGACCATGTCAAATACAAATTACTAGACGCTCCTTTAAATAAGGATGATTTATTTGGCACCAAAGCAGAAGAGGTTCTTAAAAAGATGGAAGAAAAAGCTAAAGCTATGCAAACTGTTAAAGGATTCTTAAGAGTGCAACCACCTAGATTCAATAGGCATTGGCCTTCTAAAAACTTCTCCTTTCCAGCCCCTTCCAGGCTTTCTCAGACCAAACTCAGTGGAAACAGGCCACCCAGACTACAGTCTCAGTCTATGCTGAGATCTAAACAATGGAGTGCCCCACCTCAAAAACAGGGAGTGGTAAGCCTCCCCCTTATGGAAAAAGTTCACAATGATTTTTCAATTATCCTTCTCAGCCCTGCCCAATTACTTGTGCCCATAGGAGGAAAACTTGCCCTTACATGCAAAAAACTGGATGTCTGTTACTTAGGACAGATGGGTCCTAAACATTGTATCCCCGGGGTAAAGATTCTGTTTCCATACACTGCCAACCCCAAGCGGGTTTCCAGACCTTCCTCCAAACCAGTGAGCAGAGGCTCAACAGCAAGTACTTTCCATGCTCAATATCAGAGCTATTCAACCTGTTCCAGTAGAACAAAGGGGGCAGGGTTTCTACTCCAGACTTTTCCAGGTGCCCAGAAAAGAGGGCTCTTTGTGCCCAATCCTGGATCTATCAACACTGAACACCTTTCTGGTGGTCCCAAAATTCAAGATGCTTACCCTGCAACAGCTTCTCCCTGTGTTAGCCAAGGATGCCTGGTTAGTCACTCTAGACTTAAAAGAAGCTTATCTGCACATCGCACAAGGGAGTCATGCAGAAAATATGTACGTTTTAGGGCAGGCTCTATGCACTATCAGTTCCCTGCACTTCCCTTTGGCTTATCTACTGTGCCCAGAGTATTCACAAAGTGCCTGGCTCCAGCCATTGCATACTTTAGACAGAGAAATACCCAAATTTTCCCCATACTTGGACGACTGCCTGATTCAGGTGGGCAGTCAGTAATTGCTACTTCAGCACCTGGCATTTGTAAAAAAGCCTTCTCATTTTATTGGCGTACACCATCATTGAACAGAAATCACAACTGGTGCCCAGTCAAAAGATTGTATTCCTGGGAGAAAGCTTGGACACAACTTCCCAGATGGCATTTCTCACTTCAGAAAAACAGGTCTGTCTGACCAACTACTTCAAATGGCCATTAGAACCCAACTATCTGCAAGAAAAATACTGCAAGACCTGGGGTTCATGTATTCTGTTAATTCCATATGCAAGACTGCATATGAGGAAACTTCAGTGGTACTTAAGTCTTTGGTGCCAGCATTCTCAGGACGTGGAAACAATCAGTCCACTCATACCTTGTCTAAGGGCAGAGTTCTTTTGGTGGGCAGAAGCATGCATCCACAATAAGGGACGGTTTTTCACTCAACCCCTCGTTGCCTAAACCCGGACAAGACGCATCAGACTTATGCATGGGGGGCTCACATGGCAAGCAGATACATTCAGGGCCACTGGAGCCCAGCCCAGATTCTCCTGCACATCAATCAAAAAGAGGTGCTAGCTGTACACAATGCTCTGACAGCCTTTAAATGCCTAATCCCTCCAGGACAACTGCTTATAAAAACGGACAACACCACAGTTCTCTGGTACATAAACAGAGGGGAACCCTTTCTTACCCACTCTGCAGGTTAGCCATGGCCCTGTGGAACACAGCCTTGAGCAACCAAGTGCATCTACAAGCTCATTTACTGCCAGGCAAAAGACTTAAGCAGAAATCTTCTAGACCCACACGAGTGGAAATTGGAGCCCAACACCTTCAACCTTCTGATCCAGAGGTGGGGGACACCGGAGGTGGACCTGTTTGCCTTCCCTGAGAACCACCAGTTGAGCAGCTTCTGCACCAGGAACCCTCACAGCAGGGCCTGGAAGGTGGATGCCCTATCCTTTCAATAGGAAAACCTCTCAACGTATGCCTTTCCCCTCTGCCCCTCATCTCAAAAGTACTACTCAAGATAAAACAGGACAGGCCAAGGACAATTCTTATTGCCCCAGACTGGCCACGCCCGCACTGGTACCCACTCTTCCAGCAGTCTGATAACAGCGCCACCCAGGCACCTTCACCAGACTCCTACCTTGCTGTCTCAGCAGGAGGGAAAGATTTTGCATCCACAATTGCAATCCCTAAACCTTGTGGCCTGGCTTATCCCTTGAATACACCTCCAACAACCCTCAGCAAACAGGTGTTGGATGTCATTCTTGAAGTCAGAAGGCCTAGTACTAGGAAATCCTTTAGTGAAAAGTGGAAAATATACTGTTTTTGGAATCTGTCTCAAGGGAAGGACACAGCAGTGCCCTCCTTAACTCTAATCCTGGATTACCCAGCAGAGCTATTCCACAGAGGCCTATCCTCCTCCATTAAGATTCATAACTCTGCCATCTCAGTTCATTACAATACTGAGCCACCTATATTTTCTCACCCTGTCATCAAACCGTTCCTGAGAGGGGCTAACAACTTAAGGCCCCCTAGGAGAGCACCCCCCCCCCTGCCTGGGACCTTAACTTTGTACTGGAAAAGCTCACGCTTCCCCCTTTTGAACCTGCAGCTTCAGCAGAGTTAAAATTCCTCTCTTGTAAAACAGCCTTGCTTTTAGCCATAACTTCAGCAAGAAGAGTGAGTTACAGGCACTAATGGCTTTGGAGTCCTTCATTATTTTTCATGCTGACAGGGTTTCCCTCAGGACTAACCCGTCCTTTATGCCTAAGGTGGTGTACAGCGTGGCTCTAAACCAATCCATCCATCTGCCAACCTTCTTCCCTAACCCTCAGAATAAAGGGGAAATGATCCTGCACTCCTTGGATGTGCACAGACAGCTCAGATTCTACACTGATGGGACTAAACCTTTCAGAGAATCTGACCAGCTTCTAGTCAGCTTCGTTACAGGGGCAGAGGGTAAGGCCATTTCAAAGCAAACTATTTCCAAATGGATAGCACACTGCATCCATGTCTGCTACAAGCACCATGGAAAACTTACCCCACAGGGGATCAGACCACATTCCACTAGGGCGACTTCCACCTCTACAGCATTTTTCAGGGGAGTCCCTACCAGGGACATTCTAGAGGCTGCAACCTGGAGTTCTGTACACACCTTCACCAAGCATTACCACTTACCAGTCTTTTCTCAATCCAGAGCTGGATTTGCTACAACAGTCTTGCAAGGCCTACACGCCAGCCTTAACACTTCTTGACGGCCTCCACCCTTCCTCAGCTTTGGGAATCAACCCAAGTGTGATGACTGCAACAGTGAAACCCAAAGAACATAGTACAGTTGTATACACTTACCATAAATGTAGATGTTCGAGTGTATTCACTGTTGCAGTCCTGGATGTTCATCGTGCATACAGCTGCAGTCATAACAGATGGGTTCTCTTGCCGTCAGGCGGGTCCTCGGTCGTCCGAATTCCAAAGTCTAGGTCCGGCGTCGGTTGTCGTCACTTTTTCCCTGACGTCAGTGCGACAGGGGTATGAAGGAACCAGCCGACGCCATTTTCTTCAGTCTTTCTTGCCGCGCGGTGCCTGAAGCAGAAGCAGTTCGCAAGTGCCGGTCGGCCAGCTCCTGAAATTACGAAAATTTTGAAACCGAAGTCGTCTTGAAAGCTAAGTACCCCGTTGGGGAAACTTTTCTTGCCTCAGACCGATGTCGGACAAAGTTAATAATTGTATTTCATGTGGGAAGCAAGTACCGCATAAGGATTTCTATTCCCTTTGTATTCCTTGTTTAGGCCCAGACCACGACGTCTCGGTCTGTCGCTTTTGTGCTACATTCAACAAACGCACCATTAAGCGTCGGGCGGAGTTCGCCCAGCATTATTTTGGCAAAACATTTAACTATATTATGTCGGATACTTCGACTCCAGTTTTGTCTAAAAAGCACAAAGATAAGGACCGACACACGAGGTCCGCGGCCTCTACCGACACCACGCCAAAGCAGACTACACGTGGTCCGGTTCTCAGCGAGGCGCCTACGCAGCCCCTGACTACCGACGACACTTCATTGGCGGTGTCTCCTGTGCCCGAGGTCGCAGGCTCCTCGGCCCACACCCAGACTACAGATACCGAAGCCACTCTTGGCGTTGAATCTCAAAATGTGGACAGGTCTACCTCCTCGCAAGGTGTCTTCAGACCTTCCTCTTCTTTTTCCATCAAGGCTTTCACCAAGTCTAAAGCAGCCATGCATTCTAAGAGACAAGCTACACAGGGCCCATCTCCAGGCCCCATGCCTAAAAAACAGATGCTTAAAATGGCTGAGGATTTAATTACTCTTATCAGGGGTTCTCAACCCCCACCAGACAAAAGGCCCAGAGTAGAGGAAGAATCCCTCTCCTCTGATCAGGGCTCCATTATTTCAGAGCACTCTGATGATCAGGAACATTCTTACTCCCCTTTTGAAGACTATGATGCAGAGGAGTCCATTACTTCTGTAACCCCCCCAGAGGATTACTTATTTTGGGAAACTATGCATACCTTAAGGGAACACTTCCACCGGGAAGGCCAAGATTATTCAGATTCCAAGAAAAGGCTTAGGGAATTTCTCTTGCTACCTCAGCACAGGTCTATGGCTGTACCTCCTGTCTTGGACATCCTAGATGATGTTTACTCGGAGGCCTGCCTTAACCCAGATTCTCTACCTCCAGCCCCAGTCAAGCCTGATGGGTACTACAGGGTTCCTGACTCGCACCAATTTCTATACAAAAGCCATGCTGCTGACCCAGAAACCATCTCACAGGGCCCCAAGGGAATTAAGGCCTCCACTGCTAAAAATCCACTACCTTCTGAGAGAGATTCCAGATCCTTAGAAAGGTGGGGGAAAAAAGGTATATACCTCGGCTACCTTAACCATGAGGGCCTTAAACTGTCAGTTCCATATGCTAAAATACCAACAGTTTTTGTTATCACGATTGAAAAGTAAAATGTCACAACCTGAACAACCAGACTTGAAGGAGTTGCAGGATTTGATGCATAGTGCAGAACAAGTGGGTAAGCATACCTTACAATGTGGTTTTGATGCTCTAGAGGCCTCATGTAGAGCTGCTGTTACAGGATCAGTTATACGTAGACATGCCTGGCTCAAGGAACAAACCTTGCCAGATCATGTCAAAGCTAAATTACTAGATACCCCTCTACAAAAGTATGTATTATTTGATGCTAATGCTGAGGAGGTATTAAGGAAAATGGAGGAAAAGGCTAAATCAATGCAAACTGTGAAAGATTTTCTACAGGTACAACCCCCACGTTTCAGTAGAAATTGGCCTTCCAAAAATTGGTCCTTTCCAGCCATGGACAGACCCCAAAGAGGTAGATACAGGCGCCCGAGGGGCAGAGGACAATCCCAAGGATCGTTTAGAGGCAGACAGTGGCAAGCTCCTACACAAAGAGGTGGTGAGGATAACTTGCAACCATTCAGAAAGCAAGCCCAATGACTTTCCCCTTTGCATGCCAAGCAAGACTCAAATGGCAGCACCCTTAGGAGGAAAACTGGCATTATTTTCAAAAAATTGGCATATTGTCACAAAAGACAAATGGATCCTGGACATTATAAACAGAGGCTACAGATTCCATTTTCACACCCTTCCAAAAATGAGAGGCATGCCAAACCTGCCACACAATCAAAGGGCAGAGGCACAAAGACAAATTACAGATCTTATAGACATGAAATCTATTCAAGAGGTACCTACGCACGAACAAGGTCAAGGTTTTTATTCCAGACTATTCCTGGTACCAAGGAAGGGAAAAGATTGGAGACCTATTTTGGACCTCTCCATCCTAAACACATTTCTACTCGTACCAAAATTCAAGATGCTCACTCTACAGCAGCTTCTTCCCATGCTGGGCAAGGAGTCTTGGCTGGTAACATTGGACCTCAAGGAGGCATACCTGCATGTCCCAATCAGACAAGATTGCAGAAGATACCTCAGATTTCTTGCAGGTTCAACCCATTATCATTTCTCTGCATTGCCCTTTGGCTTATCTACTGCGCCCAGAGTATTCACGAAATGCCTGGCATCAGTAATTGCCTACTGCAGACTTCAAGGGATACAAATATACCCCTATTTGGACGACTGCCTGATCCAAGTGGACAGCAAGCACATTCTTTTGAAACATCTGGCTTATGTAATAATGTTGTTGAACTCTCTGGGATACACAGTCAACAAAAATAAATCAAGGCTAATACCCTCTCGGAAAATAATTTTCCTGGGTGCCAACTTGGACACAAACACCCAGATGGCCTACCTCATGCCAGAGAAGCAGGGGCAACTAACTCAATACTTCAGAGCACTAGCAAATTGCACCAGGCTGACTGCAAGGAAAATCCTGCAGGCTCTGGGATTCATGGCATCTTGCATCTTACTAATCCCATGTGCAAAGCTGCATATGAGGAAACTTCAATGGTACCTGAAAAACCTATGGTCTCAACGCAGCCACAGTTTGGAAACAATAATACCACTAATTCCATGTCTTCAAAAGGAATTTCTGTGGTGGGCTCAAGCATGCCAAACAAACACAGGTCTTCCATTCAGCAAGCCTCAAGCAAATCAAGTCATCACAACAGATGCCTCTGACTATGCCTGGGGGGCGCACATGACAGATCGGTGCATTCAGGGCAAATGGTCCCAAAAAGAAAAGCACCTTCACATCAATCAAAAGGAAATGCTAGCAGTAATAAATGCTATTATAGCTTTCAAAGACCTTCTGCAACCAGGTCAACTATTGATAAGAATGGATAGCACCACAGTTATGTGGTACATAAACAGGGAGGAACACATTCATACCCCCCTATGCAGACTGGCCATGTCACTTTGGAACATGGCCATGGACTTACAAATCGAACTACATGCACAGTACTTGCCAGGCAAGGAAAACACGCTAGCAGACAACCTAAGCAGAAATATGACAGATCCACACGAATGGAAGTTGCATCCAAAAGTTTTTACAGAGATACTCCAAGCATGGGGAAGGCCAGACATAGATCTCTTTGCCTCCCACAAAAATCAACAATTGACAAAATTCTGCTCAAGGATTTTCCATCCAAAGGCCTGGAGAGTGGACGCTCTTTCAGTTGGACATCAATGACAGTTTATGCCTTCCCACCTCTTCCTCTGCTGACCAAAGTTCTATTGAAAACCAGAGCAGACAGACCAAAGATGATTCTCATTGCTCCAGACTGGCCAAGACAACACTGGTACCCACTCCTGAGGAGCCTGACGCATTCCCCACCATGGACCCTGCCTCTAATGCCTCTTCTCCTGACTCAGCACAGCTTCAAAACTCTTCACAGCGAGCTAAAAACACTCAATCTAGCCGCATGGAAGATTCCTTAGCATCACAACAGACCCTACTCTCCAAGGAGGTGCAGGATGTAATTTTGGAGGCCAGAAGGCCGTCAACTAGAAAAGCTTACTCCGCAAAATGGAAACTGTTTTGTGTCTGGAATGAGAAAAAGGGCCAGGATCCTGGAAAACTGAATTTACCTCAAATACTACAGTATCTAGCTGAGCTGCTAAGCAGTGGACTTTCATTCTCCTCCATCAAAATCCATGCCTCAGCCATTTCTGCGGAATACAACACTGATCCACCTTTATTCTCTCACCCTCTCTTAAGACGGTTCCTCAGAGGGGCTAAGAATCTAAAACCCCCAAGGAAACAACCAATACCTGCTTGGGATCTCAATTTCATTCTGGAAAAACTGACCTTGCCTCCGTTTGAGCCAGCTGCCTCATCAGATTTGCAATATTTGTCCTGGAAAACCGCTTTCCTTCTGGCTATTACCTCAGCTCGTAGAGTTTCAGAACTACAAGCTCTCATGGCTGTGCAGCCTTTTATCATCTTCCATCTGGACAGAGTTTCCTTACGAACCAACCCGTCCTTTATGCCAAAAGTGGTATCCAGGATAGCTTTGAATCAGGCCATACACTTACCTACCTTTTATCGTAATCCTCAAAACAAAGGGGAGAGATTACTACATTTCTTAGACATCCACAGACAACTGTGTTATTTGGACAGAACAAAGCCTTTCAGAAAATCAGAACAGCTCTTTGTGTCCTATGCTATAGGAGCTCAAGGAAAGCCAATTTCCAAACAGACAGTCTCAAAATGGATAGCCCACTGCATACGCTTTTGCTATTCTTTTCATGGCAAAACTGTACCTACAGGCATCAGATCTCACTCCACAAGGGCCACAGCTACCTCTGCAGCTTTCCTCAGAGGAGTTCCTACCAAAGATATTTTGGAAGCAGCCACTTGGAGTTCTGTGCATACCTTCTCCAAGCACTACCACCTACCATTGTACTCCAAAACTAGAGCAGACTTTGCCACTGCAGTCTTGCAGGGCATCCTGGCTCCTCCTAGTTCCACCTAGTGCCTACCACCCCTTTCTTAGCTTTGGGATTCTACCCATTCGTTATGACTGCAGCTGTATGCACGATGAATATAGTACAGTTTTGTACCTACCATAAATGTAGATGTTCGAGTGCTAATGCAGCTGCAGTCCAGGTTTCCTTCCCTCCTTCCCCTCTTGGGACAGGCCTATTGGCCAATACCTCCTCATACAACCTGATTGGGGTATTCATTTATGGTGTATTTGCTTGCAACTACTGTATTTTGATTATATTGCATTGCTTTATTACACAAATTTATGTATTGCCTTCCTTCTGGGGGCACCTGACATCTGGGGCAAGAAAAACTGAAGAAAATGGTGTTGGCTGGTTCCTTTATACCCCTGTCACACTGACGTCAGGGAAGAAGCGACGACAACCAACGCCGGACCTAGACTTTGGAATTCGGCCGACTGAGGACCCGCCTGACGGCAGGAGAACCCATCTGTTATGACTGCAGCTGTATTAGCACTCGAACATCTACATTTATGGTAGGTACAAAACTGTACTTTTCCCTCCCTCCAGCCCCCAGGCTTTCTCTATCTTTCTGCCTCTCCTCTCTGTTTATTCCTAATGGCATTGGTATTTACTTTTTACTGGTGGTGTTCCCCACCATATACTAGCTTCCTATTTGAGGGCTCCTGACATTTGGGGCAAGAAAAACTGATGTAATGGCGTCGGCTGCCTGTTTTATACACCTGACGACCTGACATCATGGAAGAAGCGACAGCATCGGACACAGAAATCCTAAGAATCTGGTATTCGGGCCGACTGAGGACTACCTGCAGGCAGATAACCCAAGTGTGATGACTGTAACAGTGAATACACTTGAACATCTACATTTATGGTAAGTGTACACAACTCTACATTTCTAATCCTTTCCAACCTTCCCGCTAATTCAAAAAGTCCTTCTGAAAATCGGGAGAGACCAACCAAAAATCTTGCTGGTGACCTCTTACTGGCCAAGGCGGCATTGGTTCTTCCCTACTTCTCAGTCTATCCAAGGGCAGTCACTACAAGTTACTCCAGAAGGTGGACCTTCTGACACAACAAAAGGGAACAGTCATTCACCCACACTTACAGATATTGGCACTGTCACTGATAAACTTTTAATTCTCTTCAGGCACCACTACCCAGAGGATGTGCTTTCAGTCCTGATGGATGCCAGGAAACCTACTACTAGGAAATCTTACTTGGCTAAATGGGAGAGATTTTCCAAATGGTGTCTGGACAAGGGCAGATATCCATGCATCGTAGATCCACCCCTAGTTTTTGCCTGTGTGTGTCAACTAATTAAGATGGGGCTTTGATACTCTTCAGTGAAAGTCCACCTTTCAGCTGTTTCAGCCTGCCTGCCACTAGACCCTCCCCTACTAGCCAGGCTCGATGTTAAACTGTTCTTAAAAGGGGTCTTGCACATCAGACATCCAAGCAAACCCATCCCGTCACCCTGGGGCCTGAACTTCATCCTGGAAAAACTCACTCAGTCCCCATTTGAACCAGCTAGTACTGCTAGTCTGCAAATGTACACATGGAAGACAGTACTGCTAGTGGCTATAACTTTAGCTCTAATTGCCCTCCTTACACTATCTTTCACAAGGACAGGGTAATCCTACGGACCAACTTTTCCTTTATGCCTAAAGTAGTCAACAATCTGTCCTTAAACCAGTCTATTCATCTACCCATCTTCTTCCCCTCTCCCACCAATGAAAGTGAGAGAATACTCCACTCCCTGGATGTACACAGACAGCTAAGGTTTTACCTAGACAAAACCAGTTCCATAAGAAAATCCAATCAGCTTTTTTTTCCCCTCCACCACAAGGCCCTGGGCAAGACGGTCTCTAAACAAACCATTGCTTGTTGGATTAGAAAAACTATTTGCCTGTGTTACTCACACCATGGCAAAAAAACTCCCACGGGGAGTAAAAACTCACTCTACCAGGGCAGTGGCAACCTCCAAAGCCTTCCTAAAGGGCCTGGACACATCTATCCTGGAAACGGCCACATGGTCCACCATTCACACTTTCACCAAACACTACAAAATAGACAGTGTCTCCAGAACATGTGCAGGTTTTGCCAGAGCAATTCTACAGGGCTTTGTGGAATCCGCTACTTCTACCTCCTCCCTTCCTTCCATCTAAGCTGTGGTACTTTCCCACATCAAGAATACTGCAACATAGGAATAGAAGGACATAAAAATCTTACCATAACCCTAGATGTCTTTCTTTTCCATGTTAGAGTATTCCTTCCCACCCACCTAACCTCCTTACTCTATTCTGTTTCTCATTAGTGACCTTGGGTCTCCTGGTGGTTATACCCTACCTTATGACCAATTTAACCACCAAATGGCTCTTTGATCCTATGGTCGACATCACTTGCTACTCTGTTTTGACCTGTCCTGCTGGGCTTTCAAGACGTTCTTCGTGTTTCACTGTTGCAGTCATCACATTTGCGTTATTCCTGCCAGGGTAGCCCTCTGCCAGCCTAAATACCAGAGGCTTAGTATTTTTGCATCGGTTGCTGTCGCTTCAGCACTGATGTCAGGTCGTCAGTAGTATAAAGTAAGACAGCCGATGCCATTACATCAGTCTTTCTTGCAGTGGTGCCCGAAGCAGAAGCAGTTTGCATGAGTGCCAGTTGGCTGCTACCCGGGTTTCGTTTTCTGAATTGAAGCTGAAGTCTTCTAAAGCTAAGTACCCCGTTAGGGATCCTTTTTTCTTGCACTAACCAATGTCAGAAAAAGTTAAGAATTGTCTCGCCTGTGGAAAGCAAATACCACACCAAGACTTTCATTCTTACTGTGTCACTTGCTTAGGTTCAGACCACGATGTCCCCCGCTGTCGGTTCTATGCTTTGTTCATTGCTAGAACTATACTTCGTCAGGCCCTTATTTGTAGCTAGATATTTTCGCTTGCAGTCCTATATTTCCGTTATGGCTTCGGTAAGCCATCCGACAGCAGATCTTCAGAAAAAACATAGACCGCACAGGTCCAAACCTACCGACGACGCTTCCATTAAGCTAGTAGTCAGTTCTCCTGTCCTCTGTGAGGTGCTTTTGCAGCCCCTGATGCGCACTTCTATAGATTCTCAAGCTGCTACAAAGACCCTTTTGGAGACCAGTATGCCGCAAATCTCTTCAACTAAGGATCCTGCGGTCGTCTCTACCTTAGATGGGTCCGGAGCTGCTGAGCAGGCACCGGCTTCCGAGGAAGTCCTTCACACTACCGATTCACGACAGAAACTGACTACTTCTTTCGCATCTACCATTCTTTCGAAAACTACCGAGTATCTTAGGCCCAGGGTATGAACCACACCCAAGAAACCGACCCAATCTCAGGCACCTGCTTCCTTGCCTCAGTCTCAGATTCTTAAAATGGCAGAAGACCTTGTCATGCTGATCAGGGGAAGCCAAGCTACCCCTTCCAAAAGAAAGAGAGATATGTCGCATGTAGTTTTGTCTGAACAGGAGTCTGAGGATTCTGATGCATCCGAATATGAAGGCATGCAACCCTTCTTTGCTTATGAGGATTCTGATAAAGGATTCCATTCCTTCAGCCTCTCCCCCAGAAGACTTTTCCTTTGGGGAAACCCTGTATACCTTAAAGGAGCATTTCCAGTGGGAAAGTCAGGACTACCCTCAGTCTAAAAAGAGACTCGGGGAATTCTTAGATCTTCCACAGCACAGACCCCTGGCCATTCCCCAAGTCCTGGATGTTGTGGAGGATGTTTCCTGGAATCCAATTTTACTCCTGACACCCTCCATCATGCACCCAGAAAGCTAGATGGGTATTAGTGTCCCTCACTCTCACAAATTTATTTTTAAAAATCCTACTGCTGACCCTGAGGGTAATTTCTTAAGGGCCTAAAGGAATTTAAGCAACCTTTGCTAAGAACCCCACCCCCTCTGCTACTCTTGCTATCAGCGCACTAAATTGCCAGTTCCATATGCTAAAATTTCAGCAACATACCCTGGAACTCATCAAACAAAAAATGTCTTTCTTTCCTGCTTGTGCAGATTCTAGAGAGTTACAAGAGTCGATGCATTTTGCAAGTCAAGTAACTAAACACTCCTTGCACTGTGGATGTTCATCGTGTTACCCTGCTGCAGTCATCACACTAGGGTTATCCTGCCATCAGGCTGTCCCGCAGTCGGCCCGAATTCCAAAGTCTTGGTCCGGCGTCTGTTGCTGTCGCTTCTTCCCTGACGTCAGTGTGCCAGGAGTATATATGAGGCATCCAACGCCATTTTCTTCAGTCTTTCTTGCCGCGTGGTGCCCGAAGCAGTTCGCAAGTGCCGGTCGGCCGACACCTGAGATTTTCGAATCGAGTTTCAGTCTGGAGTCTTCAAAGCTAAGTACCCCGTTGGGGAACCTTTTCTTGCCTCAGTCCGATGTCAGAAAAAGTTAACAATTGCATTTCTTGTGGGAAGCAAATACCTCATAAGGACTTTCATTCTTATTGTATACCTTGCCTAGGCCCAGACCACGATGTCACTGGTTGTCGGTTTTGTGCTAGGTTCAATAAGCGAACTATAAAGTGACGCTTTGATTTTGCACAACACTACTTCGGTAGGAAATTTAATTACACTGTCATCGGAGCAATCGACTACCGGCGTGCATAAAAAACGCAAAGATAGACAGGAAGCCTAGATCCAAGCCAGACTCCGAGGCCTCGGCTGGGCCTGTCGCCGGTCCTCCGGTTTTCAGTGAGGCGCCTACACAGCCCCTGGCTACCGCAGAATCGGAACCCCAGACCACTTAGGATTCTCTAGCAGAGAGTTCTAGGCCAACGCAGCCATTTTCTTTAGGCCCTACCGATGCCACTGCAGAAGGAGAAGCCGGTGCTGTAGAAACACCTTCGGTTTCTGAAGGCGTCTTCAGACCAACTACTCTCACCATAAAATCTTATGCCAAGCTCAAGACTCCTCTAAAACCAAAAAAGACTGCACTTCAGTCTCCAGTTCAAGGCTCCATGCCTAATAAACAGATGGCTAAAATGGCTGAAGATTTGGTTTCTTTAATCAGGGGTTCCCAACCCTCCCCCGACAAAAGTCGTAGACAAGAGGAGGATTATGCCTCCTCCGATCAAGTGTCTATTTCCTCAGGCTCCTCTGAGGAACAGGATTACTCCTTTCCCCCTTATGAAGATTCTGATGCTGAAGATTCCATTCCCTCAGCTTCTCCCCCTGAAGACTATTCCTTTGTGGAAACCTTGCGTACAGTGAAGGAACATTTCCACTGAGATGGTCAAGACTACTCCGACTCAAAGGAAAGGCTCCAAGAGTTTCTTTTACTCCCCCAGCACAGACCACTTGTTATCCCCCAGTTTTAGACATTGTGGATGTTTATTTAGAATCTAGTCTAAATCCAGATTCTCTGCCTCCTGCTCCAGCCAAACCCGATAGATACTATAGAGTGCCTGACTCTCACAAATTCCTTTTCAAAAGCCCTGTTGCTGATCCAGAGACAATCTCCCAGGGTCCCAAAGGGGCTAAGGCTTCTATGGCCAAAAATCCTGTACCCTCAAAAAGGGACTCCAGAGCACTAGATAGGTGGGGGAAGAAGGTTTACACCTCAGCAACTCTGGCTATGAGAGCACTAAATTGTCAATTTCACACGCTTAAATACCAGCAATTCCTAATGTCTCAAAACAAAAGATGAGCATGCACCCTCAACAGTCTGAATTCAAGGAAATGCAGGATCTGTTGCATGGAGCTGAACAGGTGGGCAAACATACTTTACAATGTGGATTTGATTCCTTGGAAGCTTCCTGTAGAGCAGCTGTTACTGGGTCTGTTATACGTAGGCATGCGTGGTTAAAGGAACAAATTCTGCCTGATCATGTTAAAGCAAAGTTACTAGATGCACCTTTACAGCCGGATGTCGTATTTGGGGTCAAAGCAGAAGTTGTTTTAAAGAAAATGGAGGGTAAGGCAAAATCTAGGCAAATGGTCAAAGATTTCTTACAGGTACAGCCCCCACGCTTCAGCAGAAATTGGCCAACAAAAAAATTGGTCCTTTCCAGCTTCTGACAGACCACAGAGGGGTAAATACAGGTGCCCAAGGGGCAGAGGACAAGCACAAATCCCTTACAAACCTCGCCAATGGTGCACGGCAGCACAAGGGAGGAGAAGACAGGTCCCAAACTATTCGAAGGCAAACACAATGACTTAAACCTCAAACTGCCAAGCAAAACTCTCTTGGCAGCTCCCTTGGGAGGAAAATTAGCACTTTTTGCAGACAACTGGCGCATCGTCACAAAGGACAAATGGGTCCTAGACATTATCTCACAAGGATACAGATTCCATTTTCACACCTTGCCAAGGATAAAAGGCATGCCAAACCTGCCACAAAATCAGTGGGCAGAGGCGCAGAAACAAATTACAGCTCTCATAGACATGAGCCATTCAACTGGTACCTACACAGGAGCAAGGCCAAGGATTTTACTCAAGGCCCTTTCTAGTCCCCAGAAAGGACAATGCTTGGAGACCCATTCTGGACCTTTCAGTTCTAAACACCTTCTTGCAAGTACCCAAATTCAAGATGCTAACACTACAGCAGCTTCTTCCCATGTTGGGTAAGAAAGCTTGGCTAGTAACGTTGGACCTCAAGGAGGCATACCTGCATGTCCCTATCAGACAAAATTGCAGAAGATACCTCAGCTTCATTGCAAGTTCAACCCACTACCAATTCTCTGCTCTGTCCTTTGGCTTATCTACTGCGCTCATGGTCTTCACAAAATGCCTGGCACCAGTAATTGCATACTGCAGACAAAGAGGAATTCAAATATATCCATACCTGGACTGCCTCATCCAAGCAGAAAGCAAGGACACTCTTACATCATCTGGCCTTTGTAAAACACCTTCTAAGTTGCCTAGGGTACACAGTAAACGAAAAGAAATCAAAACTAGTGCCCTCACAAAATATGACATTCCTGTTTGCCAGCTTGAGTACACCGGCCCAGATGGCTTACCTGACGCCAGACAAACAACTGCAGCTAACTCAATACTTCAAAACAATGGCAACAAAGACCCAACTCCCCGCAAGAAAAATTCTGCGGACCTTGGGCTTCATGGCATCTTGCATACTACTAATACCATTTGCAAAACTGCATATAAGGAAATTACAATGGTACATAAAAAGCGTATGGAATCAATACAGCCACAGCCTGGAAACAATGGTACCTCTCATTCCCTGCCTTCAACAGGTGTTTCTGTGGTGGTCACAGGCATGAACAAGGGTCAGCCTTTCACCTTACCCCCAGCCAGGCAAACTATGACAACAGATGCATCAGACTATGCCTGGGGGGCACACATGGCAGAA
>NC_056750.1:847980783-848043283 GCF_019279795.1 Protopterus annectens
AGCACTAGAAAGTTTTAGGCTGACAAATGGAAAAGGTTCTGCACCTGGATTCAGGCCAAGGGTGCCAGTACGGCACAACCCTCACCCTCATCCTGGATTATTTAGCAGACCTGCTACACAGTGGACTCTCCTTTTCCTCTATTAAATTCATGCCTCTGCTATCTCTGCTCATTTCCCCACTGAGCAGCCACTTTTCTCACACCCTCTAATCAAACAGTTCCTAACAGGGTCTAGCATCTTGGGGCCACCCAGAAGAGCACCAACCCCAGCTTGGGACCTTAACTTTGTGTTGAAAAAGCTCACCCTGTCCCCCTTCAAACCAGCCTCTTCAGCAGAGCTAAAATTTCTTTCCTTGAAGACAGCTTTCCTTCTGGCCATCACTTCAGCCAGAGGGGTCTCCGAGCTGCAAGCACTCATAGCTGTGAAAACCCTTCATCTTCATGCTGACAAGGTATCCTTCAGGACTAACCCATCCTTCATGCCCAAGGTGGTGTCCAGTGTGGCTCTCAATCCATTGATCTGCCCACCTTTTTCCTTAACCCCCACAGAACAAGGGTGAATGGATCCTGTACTCTCTAGATGTGCACAAACAGCTCTGATTCTATCTAGACAGGACTAAATCCTTCAGAAATTCTGATCAGTTTCTGGATGTTCATCGTGCATACAGCTGCAGTCATTACAGATGGGTTATCCTGCCATCAGGTGGGTCCTCGGTCGGCCGAATTCCAAAGTCTAGGTTCGGCGTCGGTTGTCGTCGCTTCTTCCCTGACGTCAGTGCGGCAGGGGTATAAAAGAGGCAGCCGACGCCATTTTCTTCAGTCTTTCTTGCCGCGCGGTGCTCGAAGCAGAAGCAGTTCGCAAGTGCCGGTCGGCCAGCTCCTGAGATTTACGAAAGTATTTCAGCCGAAGTCTTCTTTAAAGCTAAGTACCCCGTTGGGGAAACTTTTCTTGCCTCGGACCGATGTCAGACAAAGTTAATAACTGCATTTCTTGTGGGAAGCAAATACCGCATAAGGATTTCCACTCTTTCTGTATACCTTGCTTAGGCCCAGACCACGATGTCTCGGCCTGCCGTTTTTGTGCTAGATTGTTGAAAGCGCACTATTAAGCGCCGGGCGGAGTTCGCCCTTCATTATTTTGGCAAAAAATGTAATTATATCATGTCGTCGGATACTCCGACTCCAGTTTTGAGCAAAAGACGCAAAGATAAGGACCGACATCCGAGGTCCGCATCGAGTACTGAGACCACGCTTAGGCCGACTACGTGTTCTCATCGAGGCGCCTACGCAGCCCCTGAGTACTGATGAAACTGCATTACCGGTGACTTCAGTACCCGAGGTCGCAGGCTCCTCGGTCCCCATTCCTACTGCAGATACCGACGCCACTCCTGGCGGGGAAACTCAGAATTTAGTCAGGCCTGCCATTTCTGAAGGTGTCTTCAGGCCTTCCACCTTCTCTATTAAATCTTTCACTAAATCTAATGCAGCCATGAAAACTAAAAAAACAGGGTCCTCAGACCTCCTCTCAAGGCCCCATGCCTAAAAAGCAGATGCTTAAAATGGCTGAGGATTTGATTACTCTTATCAGGGGTTCTCAACCCCCCCTCTGACAAAAGACCCAGATTAGAGGAAGACTACCCTTCCTCAGACCAGGCTTCTATTACCTCAGAACACTCTGAGGACCAGGATTTACGCCTATTCCCCTTTCGAAGGCTCTGATGCTGAGGAGTCTATTCCCTCAGTCTCCCCCCCTGAGGACTACTCTTTTGGGAAAACCCTGCATGCATTGAGGGAACACTTTAACTGGGAAGGCTAAGACTGCTCAGATTCCAAGAAAAGGCTCAGGGAATTTCTACTGCTCCCCCAGCATAGGCCCCTGGCTATCCCTCCTGTTTTAGATATTTTGGATGATGTGTACACAGAAGCCAGCCTTAATCCAGATTCTTTATCTCCAGCTCCTGTTAAACCAGACAGGTATTACCGGGTTCCTGATTCTCATCAGTTCCTTTATAAAAGCCATACTGCTGACCCAGAAACTATTTCACAGGGTCCCAAGGGAATTAAGGCCTCTACTGCTAAAAACCCATTACCTTCAGAGAGAGATTCCAGAGCTTTAGAAAGGTGGGGGAAAAGGTGTATACCTCAGCCACTTTAACCATGAGGGCATTAAACTGTCAGTTCCATATGTTAAAGTATCAACAGTTTTTGTTATCTCAGTTGAAAAGCAAAATGACACAACCAGAACAACCAGATTTGAAAGAGCTGCAGGATTTGTTGCATGGTGCAGAGCAAGTGGGTAAACATACCTTGCAGTGTGGTTTTGATGCTTTAGAGGCCTCATGTAGAGCTGCTGTTACGGGGTCTGTTATACGTAGACATGCTTGGCTCAAAGAGCAAACCTTACCAGATCATGTCAAAGCAAAATTATTAGATGCACCACTTCAAAAAGATGTATTGTTTGGTGTTAAAGCTGAGGAGGTACTAAAGAAAATGGAGGAAAAAGCGAAATCTATGCAAACTGTGAAAGATTTCCTGCAGGTACAACCTCCATGTTTCAGCAGAAACTGGCCTTCAAAAAATTGGTCCTTTCCAGCCACGGACAGACCTCAAAGGGGCAGATACAGACGCACAAGGGGTAGAGGGCAACCTCAAGGATCTTACAGAGCAAGACAGTGGCAAGCACCAACCCCAAGAGGTGGAGAAGATAGATCACAGGCATTTAGAAAACGGACACAATGACTTCCTCATATACCTGCCAAGCAAAGCTTTAATGGCAGCACCTTTGGGCGGAAAACTGGCATTCTCAAAAACTTGGCATATTGTTACAAAAGACAAATGGATTCTGGACATTATAGACAGAGGCTACAGATTCCACTTTCACACCCTTCCAAAAATGAGAGGCATGCCAAACCTGTCACAAAATCAAAGGCCAGAGGAACAAAGACAACTTTCCGCTCTCATGGACATGAAAGCGATTCAAGAGGTACCTGCAAAAGAACAAGGTCAAGGTTTTTATTCCAGATTATTCCTGGTACCAAGGAAAGACAAAGATTGGAGACCTATCTTAGACCTATCCATCCTAAACACATATCTACAGGTGCCAAAATTCAAGATGCTCACATGACAGCAGCTTCTTCCCATGCTGGGCAAAGAGCCTTGGCTGGTAACATTGGACCTCAAGGAGGCATACCTGCATGTCCCTATCAGACAAGATTGCAGAAGATACCTCAAATTTCTTGCAGGTTCAACCCATTACCAATTCTCTGCATTGCCCTTTGGCTCATCTACTGCGCCCAGAGTGTTTACGAAATGCCTGGCATCAGTAATCGCCTTCTGCAGACTACAAGGAATACAAATCTACCCATATCTGGACAACTGCCTGATCCAAGCGGACAGCAAGGATGTACTATTGCAGCATCTGGCGTTTGTAATAAAACTATTAAACTTCCTGGGATACACAGTGAACAAAAAGAAATCAAAACTAATTCCTTCTCAACAGATAATTTTCCTGGGTGCCAGCTTGAATACAACCACCCAGATGGCCTACCCCACGCCAGACAAACAAGGGCAACTGTCTCAATACTTCAGCAAAATGGCAACTTTCACCAGGCTAACTGCAAGGAAAGTCCTGCAGGCTCTGGGATTCATGGCATCTTGCATCCTACTAATCCCATGCGCAAAGCTGCATATGAGGAAACTTCAGTGGTACCTAAAAAAACTTATGGTCTCAACACAGCCACAGCTTGGAAACAATTATACCACTCATTCCATGCCTTCAAAAGGAATTTTTGTGGTGGGCTCAAGCATGCCAAAGAAACACAGGTCTCCCTTTCTGTGTGCCTCAAGCAACTCAAATCATCACAACAGATGCCTCAGACTATGCCTGGGGAGCACACATGGCAGATCAGTGCATTCAGGGAAAATGGTACCAAAAAGAGAAGCACCTACACATCAACCAAAAGGAGATGCTAGCCGTGCAAAATGCTCTTATGACCTTCAAAGACCTACTGCATCCAGGCCAGTTATTGATAAGGACAGACAACACCACAGTGATGTGGTACATAAACGGGGGGGGGGACTCATTCATACCCCCTGTGCAGGCAAGCCATGACCCTATGGAACACAGCACTGGAATTGCAAATTCAACTACAGGCACAATTCCTGCCAGGGAAGGAAAACACACTGGCAGACAACCTAAGCAGAAATATGACAGATCCACATGAATGGAAGTTGCATCCTCAAGTTTTCACAAAGATAACTCCGGCATGGGGACAGCCAGACATAGATCTATTTGCAACCCACAGAAATTACCAGTTGAAAAAATTTTGTTCAAGGACCTATCATCCACAGGCCTGGAAAGTGGACGCACTCTTTCAATTGGACAACATTGACAGTTTATGCCTTCCCACCTCTTCCTCTACTGACCAAAGTTCTATTAAAAGCCAGAGCAGAGAGGCCGCAAATGATTCTCATTGCTCCAGACTGGCCAAGACAACACTGGTATCGGCTCTTGAAGAGCCTGACACATTCCCCACCATGGATCCTACCTCTAGTCCCTCTTGTCTCAGCACAACTACAAAACCCTTCACAGCCAGCTCAAAACCCTAAATCTAGCTGCATGGAGAATTCCTTAATTTCCCAACAGACTCTCCTCTCCAAGGAGGTGCAGGATGTCATCTTGGAGGCCAGAAGGCCGCCTAGTAGAAAATCCTACTCCGCCAAATGGAAACTATTTTGTGCCTGGAATCAAGAAAAGGGCCAGAATCCTTGGGTAATAAATATACCTCAAATTTTACAGTACCTAGCTGAGATGTTAAACAGTGGACTTTCCTTCTCCTCCAAGATCCACGCTTCATCCATTTCTGCACAATACAACACAGATCCTCCTTTATTCTCACATCCTCTCTTAAGGCATTTCCTCAGAGGTGCAAAAAATATAAAACCCCCAAGGAAACCACCAGTCCCTGCTTGGGACCTCAACTTCGTATTGGAAAAGCTGACCCTTCCCCCCTTTTGACCCAGCTTCTTCAACAGAACTACAATACTTGTCATGGAAAACAGCCTTTCTTCTGGCTATCACCTCAGCACACACGGTTTCAGAGCTACAGGCCCTCATGGCTGTACAACCATTCATCATTTTCCATCAGAACAGAGTTTCCTTACGAACCAACCCTACCTTTATGCCAAAGGTAGTATCCAGTGTAGCTTTGAATCAGACTATCCACTTACCTACCTTTTATCCAAATCCACAAAAAGGGGAGAGACTACTACATTCCTTGGACATTCACAGACAACTTCGTTATTATTTGGACAGAACAAAGCCATTCAGGAAATCTGAGCAACTCTGTGTCCTATGCTACAGGTGCTCATGGAAAGGCCATTTCCAAACAGACTTTCAAAATGGATAGCCCACTGCATACGCTTTTGTTACTCATTTCATGGAAAAACTGTGCCTGCATGCATCAGATCCCACTCCACCAGGGCCACAGCTACCTCTGCAGCTTTCCTCAGGGGGGTCCCTACCAAGGACATTTTGGAAGCAGCTACTTGGAGTTCAGTGCACACTTTCTCCAAGCACTATCACCTTCCACTATACTCTAAATCTAGAGTGGGCTTTGCCACAGCAGCCTTGCAGGGCATCCTCGCTCCTCCTAGTTCCACTTAGTGCCTACCACCCTTACTTAGCTTTTGGATTCTTCCCATCTGTAATGACTGCAGCTGTATGCACGATGAACATAGTACAGTTTTGTACCTACCATAAATGTAGATGTTCGAGTGCTCATACAGCTGCAGTCCAGGTTACCCCCCCTCCGTCCCCTCTTAGCACAGGCCTTATGACAAATACCTTTATCATACAACCTATTTGGGATATTCTTTTATGGTGTATTTGCTTGCAATTACTGTTTTTTGATTTTTCTATATTGCATGTTTGCATAACATATCTGAAGTAGGAACTTCATTTGTCAGCAACCTGTGGGATACGGATCCGATCTCGGATCCGAGCCGGCAACTTCTATCATAGCATAGATCCGAGCTCCTAGCTCCTCCCCCTTACCCATAATCCCCTGCCTACCCTAACTGACCCCAGATCTAGTTTGCCATTCTTCAGGCAACAGCTAGGTTCCAGAGCTCTTAGCGTTTTTGTGAGAAAAAAAGTTTTTTCTTTCTTCTTTGAGTGAGTGATTGTGTGTGCGTGGTAGGTTTACCCTTTATACTAATTTTATTATTTTAGCTTTCAGCTTAAATTTAAGTTAATTTGATTTAAAATATTTCTCCCTCCCCCCGCTGGTCGTAGCGTGTGTGTGTGACTTGAGTGTTAGGGGCCTAGTGTGTGTGCTTTACTATAGTAATGTTGGAGGCCCCTAAAGCCATTTTTTCAAAATGCACCGAGTGTGGTCACAAGCTTTCACCGGCTGATGGCCACACTTGGTGCGTTAGGTGCCTTGGGGTTGAACACCTCTCTTTGGGTTGCGCGATTTGCGCGGCGTTCAACCCCAGGGCTCTCAAGGATCGAAGTTCGAAGCTAGTTCTGGCGGGCCTTCTACCCCCAGACTCTGCTTCAGCCTCCGGTACTTCGGTGCCCGCTACCCCCCCGCTAGCGGTCACTCCTGCCTCCCTTCCTCCGACCGGAACTCAACCTCCCGCTTCGGCTCCCGAGGATAGGGAGGCCAGGAAAGAGAAGCGGCGGGAGAAGCACCTTAAGCGGCGGGCCGATGACTCCTCATCGGCCCCTCCCGCCAAGAGGGCTTCTCCGTCCAAGTCTTCTCTATCTTCCCCCTCCTTGGATCCGATCCCTTTGTTAATCCCCGGGACCCGAGGAGGAGGTGATCCGGTCCCCGTCCAGGTCATCGAGGCGACACTCCAGGTCTGCCTCGGTGGCCTCTTCGAGGTCCACTTTTAGCATGTCTGATGCAGACATGGATCGGATGATGAGATCCGTCCAGGCCCAGATGCAGATGGGAGTGCTCTTGCCCCCCCCCCTCTCCTGGGGGGGGGAGCTCGACCCCTTTTTTCACTCCTATAGCTCCTTCTCCGACCCGCATTCCGGGTTTGGAGCCGAGCCAAGTTGGATCCGGGGGTAGGTCGGAGCCGACCGTGCTGGACACGTCTGCTCCGACTGCTCCCTCGAGTTTGTTGGATCCGACCTCTCTGAGCCGTGGGCCGAGCTTCGGATCAGAGGGTTTCGGTGTGCTTTCGGCTCCGTCCCAGTCGGAGCACACTGGTCCTTCGGATCCGGCGTTCTCGGCGCCGGGTCCAATCCCCGCTTCGGATCAGAGTGGGAGTCGGATCTCGGATCAGTCAGAGTGGCTCCCCCTCGGCTTTCGCTGCGGTGGAGAGGGCACTGTCGAGTGCTTCCAGGCCCTCCGGTCTTGGCTTCGGCTCCCTCCCGCAGTCCTCCTCATCTGGTCCTGGCTCCCCTCCTCTGGCCCTCGGGGCAGCCTGCCTCAGCGCCTTTAGGAGTTCTAGTGGAACAGGATACAACCCGTGAGGCCTCCTCGGACAGCCCCCCCCCCCCGAGGAGATTCCTCACAAGGCAAAGTGCAAAAGGAGGCACATAGACTCCCCTGAGAGTCTCACCGAAGATACGGACTTGGATGAAGGGGAAGGCTCCCCTAGGTCACCCCCCGAGGATGTCTCCTTTGGAGACATCATGGAAATGCTCAAAATCAGGGGAGGGTCATCTGCCCCCAAGGCTTCCTCTGACGAGTCCGTATTCCTTGAGGCGTTTGAGGCAGGACCATCTACCTCTTGGGTGTCCCCTCCACCTGACGACCCCCTGGTGGATCTCATATCCTCTACGGCGTGGAAGGAACCGGACACCGTAGAGCCGATCCCCAAGCGTCCAGACAAAATTTTGAGCCCCCCTGCAGAGAGATCACATTGGAGCAGAGGTCCCCCTGTGGATGCCATGTTGGTGGCTGAAATTTTGAGCCCCCCTGCAGAGAGATCACATTGGAGCAGAGGTCCCCCTGTGGATGCCATGTTGGTGGCTGCAGCCACCAAGAAAGAGTTGGCTCAGGAGAGCCCCACGGTTCATCCTCCGAGCAAGGACTCTCGCGCGATGGACCATCTTGGGAAGCGGGCCTTCAGTTCAGCGACCTTCTCTGTGAGGGCCTTCAACTACATGGCTGGCACACGTTATTCGGATGCAGTGGGATCTAATTAAGGAATACGCTGCTTCCCCTTCAGGGTCCATGTTGGAGGGAGACAAGGATCTGTACTCCTTCCGAATGGCCACCCTCCGCTCTATCTCTAACACTTCTATGCGGCTGTTGTCTCATGCTACGGAGGGAGCCACTAGAGCAGGCAGATTCGGGCTTGTCATGAGGAGACAGGCCTGGCTCCGTCACTGTGACTTCTCGGAACCCTTTAAGGCGTCATTTACGAATGCCCCTTTTGATGATTCTGCACTGTTCGGCAAACCGTTCACGACACTCTTGTCCAGAGTGAGAAAGACGGGAAGACGTCTGCCATCGGAGTCCGCTTCTCTGTGCCCCATAGGTCCTTTTCCAAGTACCAAAAGGGTCAGAAGATGCGGTTCCGCTAATCGCATCAATCTCAGTCTGCTCAGGACAACCAGTCCTCTCGTGGCAGAGGAGGACAGGGAGGACGCCGCCCCAGAGGCAGAGGGGGTCTTAGAAGTTTTGGGTCCAGAGAACCGTTCTCTGAGAGGCCCATGCAGAACCCCTGAGGGGTTTCCCCGACTGCTCCTCTCTGGAGGCAGTCTGGGGGCATTTTTCGAGGCACCTAGCAAAATGGGAGTCCATAACAACGGATCGCTGGGTGCTTCGTATTATATCCAGAGGCTACCAAATTCCCTTCATAGTAAACCCCAGAGTCAGAAGCCTTCCCGACATTCCACCCAGTCAGAGGGAGGCGGCTGCTGCAGAAATTCAGCAGCTTCTGCAAAAAAGAGCCATCCAGCCCGTCCCCCCAGATCAAGTCAGATCAGGGTTTTACTCCAGGTTCTTTCTGGTGCCAAAAAAGACCGGGGACTTTAGGTCCATCCTCGACCTCTCTGTCCTAAATCTGGCGGTATCCAAAGAAAAGTTCTGAATGGTCATGTTGCAATCCGTTCTCCCCTTATTGCGGGAGGATGACTGGATGTGCTTCATAGACCTCAAGGATGCGTACTGTCACATTCTAGTGGACAGGCATTCCAGGAGGTTTCTCCGCTTCCGGCTGGGAGCCAGTCACTTTCAATTCAGGGTCCTCCCCTTCGGTCTTACCTCAGCCCCCAGGGTGTTCACCAAGGTCCTAGCGATAATAGCGGCCCACCTGAGACTCCAGGGAATTCAGGTCTTTCCATACCTGGGCGACTGGCTCTTCACAGCCCCAACAAGGCATCTACTTTGTTCATGCAGGGACTATTTCCTCAGTCTGGCTCCACTATTAGGATTAACCATCAACATGACCAAATCCTCTCTCATCCCTACACAGGTGCTGGATTTTATAGGGGCGAGACTGGATTCCAGACAGATGCTTGCGTTCTTGACTCTAGATCGGCTTCGGAACCTGATGTTGCACATGCAGGCCATCCTTCAACTGCAAACTCCTTTGGCAGAATTGATCCTGAGGGCCCTAGGATCTATGGCAGCTGCAATCCCTCTGCTGCCATTGGCCCGGTTGAACATGAGGGTTCTGCAGTGGACCCTCCAGGTACAATGGTCCCTGTCTCGCAACCCCCTGTCTCACCCCATTTCCTTAAGCAAGGTTTGAAGAAGATCGCTCCTGTGGTGGCTCCAGTCTTCCAACCTCCACTCCACGGACGCTTCTCACCTGGGGTGGGGGGAGGGCATTTTTCAGGCAGGACAGTCCAAGGCACATGGAACGACATAGAGACCTCTTTGCATATCAACGTCCTAGAGAGGAGGGCGGTTCTTTTGATGTTGCAGGCACTACACAACTGTCTTCAGGTAGGGACGATTGCGATATAGACAGACAACATGTCGGTCGTCTGGTACAACAAACAGGGGGAACCAGGTCTTACCCGCTTTGCCGCGAGGCCATGAGAGTGTGGGAATGGGCGATTTCCACCAACCGCTTTCTCATAGCAACGCACATTCCGGGACGGTCCAACATTCTAGTGGACAGACTCAGTCGTGCTATCCTGACTCCTTACGAATGGTCTCTCAACCATCGAGTTGCAGAACAAGTATTTGCCCGATGGGGGCAACCTTGTTGCGATCTTTTTGCCTCTCCTTCAAACACCAAATGCAACGATTACTTCGCTCTGATCCCCACTCCGGGGGAGTCCCCGAGAGACTCTCTAGATGTCCTTCAAGGATGCATCTGCAGTCATCACATATGGGTTGTCCTGCCTCGGGCAGCCCTTCGGTCGGCCGGATTCCAAAGTCTGGGTCCGGCGTCAGCTGATGTCACATTTTCCCCGACGTCAGAGCGCCTGGGGTATAAAGGCATCCACCGACGCCATTTTCCTCAGTCTTTCTTGCCGCGTGGTGCCCGAAGCAGAAGCAGTTCGCAAGTGCAGGTCGGCCAGCTCCTGTAATTCAGCCACCGAAGATTTCAAAAAAGCTAAGTACCCCGTTGGGGACTCTTTCTTGCCTCAGCCGATGTCAGATAAAGTTAATAATTGTTTGACTTGTGGGAAACAAATACCTCATAAGGATTTCCACTCTTACTGCCTCCCTTGCCTAGGCCCAGACCACGACGTCTCGGCCTGTTCAGCCTGTGCTTCCTTCAACCGGCGCACTCTTAGACGTCGGGCGGAGTTTGCAGAGGAATTCTTTGGGGCTAGTTTTTCGTATAAAATGCCGTCTGAGACTCCGACCTCTCATTTAGTTAAGAAACGGAAGGACAAGGACCTACACACGCGGACCGCGGTTTCGGCTGAAACCGCGGCCAGGCCTACCGCGAGTGTCTCGGTCTCGGCGGAAACAGAGTCCTTGGTACTTCCAATTACTGAAACTGCTCAACCGACTACCTCGGTCCCGGAGGCCCCGGCCGAGTCTGTTATTGAATTGCCAACAGAAACTGGTGTCCTGGAACTTTCCGACACCATTCCTTTAGACAAATCTACACCAGCACGTGGTGTAGCCAGGCCTCCTGCATCCATGTCCTTTAAGGCATTCTCCAGGGCTAAAGCTGCTAAACTTTCAAAAGCTTTGCCTCCCAAGGTTATCCCTCAGGGACCCTCTACTGGTTCACAGATTCTAAGCTTAGCAGAGGATCTTATCTCCTTAATTAGGGGCTCTCAACCTCATCCGGACAGGGGCTCTCAACCTCCTCCAGACTAAAGGCCCAGGGTTGAGTCCTCTGATCCCCACTCCTCAGATGAGGCCTCTGATGGCTCTGCTCTCTCGGACCACCAGGAGGAGGCTTTTTTCGGCCTACAAGGATTCTGATGCAGAGGAATCTATTCCCTCGGCCTCCCCTCCTGAAGAGTTTTCCTTTGGGGAGACACTACACACCATGAGAGAGCATTTCCAATGGCAGGGCCAGGAATTCTCTGATTCTAGGAAAAGATTAAGGACCTTCTTACATTTGCCTCAGCATAGGCCTTTAGCTATTCCTCCTGTTCTAAATGTAATTGATGATGTGTACTCTGACTCCAGCTCAACCCCTGATTCCCTTCCTCTGGCTCCTGCCAAACCCGATAGGTACTACACGGTCCCAGACTCACATCTTTACCTTTACAAGGCCCACTCTGCAGATCCAGAAACTATTTCCCAGGGCCCTAAAGGGGTTGCAGCTGCCACTGCTAAAAATCCTCTTCCCTCTGAAAGGGAGTCCAGAGCTTTAGAGAGATGGGGCAAAAAAGTGTATACTTCTGCTACTCTTTCTATGAGGGCACTAAATTGTCAATTTCATATGATACAGTACCAAGAGTATTTGTTAGATGAATTGCATAAAAAGCTGTCTTCACCTGACCCCCTAGACCGCAAGTCACTTCAGGATCTGGTACATAATTCTCAACAGGTTAGCAACCATTTCTTGCAATGTGGTTATGATGCATTGGAAGCTTCATGTAGGTCAGCTATGACTGGCACAGTCATACGTAGGCATGCTTGGCTGAAGGAACAATCTCTGCCAGATCATGTTAAAGTAAAGCTACTGGATGCTCCACTGGAAAAGCAAAAGTTATTTGGCTCCACGGCTCAGGAGGTCCTAAAGAAATTTGAAGAAAAAGCAAAATCAGTACAAACAGTCAAAGATTTTCTCCAAGTACAACCACCAAGATTCAGCAGAAATTGGCCTTCCAAGAATTGGTCCTTTCCTGACAGAGAGGTTTCAGAGAGGCAAGAACAGGCATGCCAGAGGTAGAGGGCAAGCTAGAGGCTCCTACAGAGGACGTCAATGGCAGCCTCCCAACCAGAGAGGTAATGCAGGACCTTCAACTGCTGCACAAGGACAGGCTCAATGACTTTACTTTGACACCGCCAACCAGGGCTCAATTGAAAGCACCTTTGGGCGGAAAGCTTTCTTTATTTTCAGAAAATTGGCACAGTATTACAAGGGACAAATGGACACTACAGATAATAGACAAAGGATACAGGTTTCATTTCCACACATTACCAAAAAGAAAGGACATGCCAGACCTGCCACCGAATCAAAGGGCAGAGGCTTTGAAACAAATTTCCAGCTTAATGCAAATGAAAGCTATAGAAAAAGTCCCTCTCTCAGAACAAGGCCAAGGATTTTACTCCAGACTATTCCTTGTTCCAAGAAAAGAAAAAAAGTGGAGGCCTTTTCTCGACTTGTCCGCACTAAACACTTATCTCATTGTACCAAAGTTCAAAATGCTGACTCTACAGCAGCTCCTTCCCATGCTGGGCAAGGGGTCTTGGCTGATAACTCTAGACCTCAAGGAGGCATACCTGCATGTCCCTATCAGACAAAGTTGCAGAAGACACCTCAGATTTCTTACAGGGTCAGAGCATTATCAATTCTCAGCATTGCCCTTTGGCTTATGTACTGCGCCCAGAGTATTCACGAAATGCCTGGCATCAGTAATTGCACACTGCAGACTTCAGGGGATGCAAATATACCCATATCTGGACAACTGCCTTATACAAGCGGACAGCCAACAAACTCTGGTAAAACACTTGAATTATGCCATTCACCTACTTCAGGCCTTGGGATATACAATCAACTTTCACAAATCAAGACTTGTTCCATCCCAAAGAATAACCTTTCTGGGTGCAGTTCTAGATACAACCACCCAAATGGCCTTCCTCACAGAAGAAAAACAAAGTCAACTACCAGATTATTTCAAAAATCTGACAAGACAAACCCAGTTGACTGCAAGGAAAGTCCTGCAAGCCCTGGGTTACATGGCTTCTTGCATATTTCTGATTCCGCAAGCAAGACTACATATGAGGAAACTACAATGGTACCTAAGGAGTTTATGGACTCAGCACAGTCACAGCCTGGAAACTTTGATACCACTCATTCCATTCCTTCAAAAGGAATTTCTGTGGTGGGCTCAAGCAAGCCAGTCAAACAGGGGTCTGCCTTTCAGCAAGCCAATAGCCAGCCAAACCATTACAAAGGACGCTTCAGACCACGGATGGGGAGCGCACATGGAGGCCAGATGCATTCAAGGTCTATGGTCACAAAAAGAGCTACGCATGCACATAAACCAAAAGGAAATGCTGGCAGTGATACATGCAGTTGAAGCCTTCAAACCCTTTCTGCAGCATGGCCATCTGTTAATAAGGACGGACAACACAACGGTTATGTGGTACATAAACAAGCAAGGAGGCACCCATTCCTATCCTCTTTGCAGGTTGGCAATGAATCTATGGGAACTTTCCTTAAAACTCAATATACAGCTACAATCCCAGTTTGTGCCAGGGAAAGACAATATACTGGCGGACAGCTTAAGCAGAAATATCATGGATGCACACGAATGGATGCTGCACCCAGACATCTTTCTACAGATAACAAAATCATGGGGGAGACTGGACTTAGATCTTTTTGCCTCCCCCCACAATCATCAACTGAAGAAATTCTGCTCAAGGACATACCATCCACAAGCATGGAAAGTGGATGCCCTCTCTTTCAGCTGGAGAACTCTAACAGTGTATGCATTTCCACCTCTCCCATTAATGACCAAGGTTTTACTGAAGATCGGGACAGAGCAGCCAAAGGTGATTCTGATAGCTCCGGACTGGCCAAGACAGCACTGGTACCCACTCTTAAAGAGCATGTCACGCACAGAACCATGGCCTCTTCCTCTATGGCCATTTCTATTGACACAGCACAATTACAAAACTCTGCATCCCAACCTGAAAACCTTGCAACTAACAGCCTGGAAAATACCTTGACTACTTCTCAGGACAAGCTATCCCAGAGAGTGAAAGATATCATTATGGAAGCTTGTCGGCCTTCCACAGGAAAGGCATATTCGGCAAAATGGAAAAGATTTCACATTTGGAACACCACAAAGGGCCTAGATGCGACAGTGATGAGCATGGCACATATCCTGGAATACTTGGCAGAAATGTTCCACAATGGTCTGTCTTACTCTTCCATTAAAATTCATGCTTCAGCAATTTCAGCAGAGTACAATGCTGATCCACCTGTCTTCTCTCATCCTCTCCTAAGACAGTTTCTAAGAGGAATCGAAAACATCAATCTTCCAAGGAAACCACCTCTACCTACTTGGGACCTTAACTTCGTGTTGGAAAAACTAACACTGCCTCCCTTTGAACCAACAGCATCTGCAGAACTACAGTTCCTATCTTGGAAGACTGCTTTCTTTCTGGCCATAACCTCAGCAAGAAGAGTATCTGAGTTACAGGCCCTTATGGCAGTACAGCCTTTTCTTATTTTTCATCAGGACTGAGTTTCACTGAGAACCAATCCTACATTTATGCCAAAGGTGGTATCCAGGGTTTCATTAAATCAAGCTATTCATTTACCTACCTTCTTTCCAAATCCACAAAACAAAGGGGAGAAACTTCTGCACACCCTGGACATACACAGACAGTTGCACTGCTACTTGGACAGAACTAAAGGTTACAGAAAAAACTGACCAGCTGTTGGTAGCATATGCTGCTGGTACACAAGGAAAAGCAATTTCCAAACAGACAATTTCAAAATGGATCGGAAATTTCATTCGTTTTTGTTACTCCTTTCACGGAAAAACTGTGCCAGCTAACATTAGACCTCATTCCACGAGAGCCACAGCCACTTCCACAGCCTTCTTAAGAGGGGTGGCTACTAAGGACGTTTTAGAAGCTGCTACATGGAGCTCCATGCATACATTTGCCAAGCATTACAATTTACCTTTATATTCCAGATCCAGAGCAGGCTTTGCTACGGCAGTCCTGCAGGGCATTTTAGCTACACCATCCTTTACATAGTGCCTCCACCCCCAGATTGGTTATGGTATTCTACCCATATGTGATGACTGCAGATGCATCCTTGAAGGACATAGTACAGTTTTGTACCTACCATAAATGTAGATGTCCGATAGGTATGCATCTGCAGTCAGGTTTACCCTCCCTCCTTCCCCTCTGTGGTATTCCTTGGGTACTTACCCCTCAAATAGCTAGCTGGGGGGATCTATTATGGTGTATTTGTTGTATTATTGTGCATGTTTGGATTTTTTAAATGCATCTTTCCAAATTTAGCCTTCCTTAGAGGGCACCTGGCATCTGGGGCAAGAAAAACTGAGGAAAATGGCGTCGGCAGATGCCTTTATACCCCAGGCGCTCTGACGTCGGGGAAAATGCGACATCAGCTGACGCCGGAACCAGACTTTAGAATCCGGCCGACCGAAGGGCTGCCCGAGGCAGGACAACCCATATTTGATGACTGCAGATGCATACCTATCGGACATCTACATTTATGGTGGGTACAAAACTGTACTTTCATGCTTGGCCTCCCGGTCTGCTTTATGCTTACCCTCCTCTTCCCCTGATGATGAAATTATTACAGAAAGCCAGGCAGCTGGGGAGCAAGATGATCCTCATTGCCCCATTCTGGCCTCGTCAGACGTGGTTCCCTTACCTATGGTCTCACCCAGTGTATCCACCATGGATTCTGGATCCCATTCCGGATCTCATTTCTCACCCTCTCGGTCTTCCGACTCCGAACCTGGTCAACCTCAAGCTGACAGCTTGGTTGCTCCAGTTCCACTCCTCATAAGGACTCCCGGGATCTCATCACCGGTCAAAGCCATTCTTGTAGCAGCTCACAAGCCTTCCACCAGGAAGGTTTATCGGAGTAAGTGGAAACGCTTCACCATTTGGGCAGAACACCGTAGTTTAGACCCTTTTACAGCCCCGATATCGTCAGTTCTAGATTTTCTAACCTCTGTCTTTCACCAGGGGGTTAGTTCTTCCACAGTCAAGGTACAACTGGCAGCAATCTCATACTATCACGTGGGGCAAGAATCTGGCCCTCTTATCACTTCCAAACTGTGTAAGACCTTCCTCAAGGGTACCTTCCTCCTTAGGCCTCCAGTTAAAGAGGTGGTACCTCCATGGGATTTATCCTTAGTCTTGCAGGCCTTGACTGGTCCCCCATTCGACCCGGCGGCCACGGTTGATCTCATATTTCTCTCTTGGAAGACAGCCTTTTTGGTGGCCATAACTTCAGCCAAAAGCGTATCGGAATTGCAAGCTCTTTGTGTCAAACCACCATATCTGGTCTTTCACCCGGATATGGTTTACCTCAGGATCAATCCGTCCTTTCTACCTAAGGTATCTTCAGAAGCGAACATCAATCAATCTATCAATCTTCCAGTGTTTTTTCCCAACTTTCATAACAAAGGAGAGTACAAGCTACATTCCTTAGACGTACACAGACAACTACGTTTTTATATCCATAGAACTGCTGATCATAGGCAATCCGATCAGTTGTTTATCTCCTTTGCCAAAAGTAATTTCGGAAAGTCAGTTTCTAAAGTTTCTCTCTCTCGATGGATCTCTAGTTGTATTCTTTTAGCATATCTGAGCTCGGTAAGGCCTGCACCTCAAGGAGTTCATACTCATTCTACTAGGGCCATTGCCACTTCTGCGGCCTTTCAAGCTAGGGTTCCACTGGATGACATTTGTTCCGCAGCCATTTGGGCTTCATCTCACACCTTTATCAGCCACTATAAAATAGATGTCTCCCGAGGTAGGGCATCCTTTGGCTCTGCGGTGCTCCGGAATATCCTTCCATGAAGGCCACCCAAGATTTAGGTAGCTGGGGACTGTGTCCCACAGGTTGCTGACAAATTAAGTTCCTACTTCAGATTAAGAAGTTATGTACTCACCATAACGTTCCATCTGAGTAGGTATCTTTATTTGTCTGCAACCATCCCCCCTCCTTCCCCCTCTCCAATATGATCGTTCTTATGTTATTAGCATATGTTCCCATTGGGACACTTTTATCTGCTATGGGGCAAACTTGATCTGAGGTCAGTTAGGGTAGGCAGGGGATTATGGGTAAGGGGAGGAGCTAGGAGCTTGGATCTATGCTATGGTAGAAGTTGCCGGCTCGGATCCGAGATCGGATCTGTATCCCACAGGTTGCAGACAAATGAAGATACCTACTCAGAACGTTATGGTGAGTACATAACTTCTTAGTTTTGCCTTCCTTCTGGGAGCACCTGACATCTGGGGCAAGAAAAACTGAAGAAAATGGCGTTGGCTGCCTCTTTTATACCCCTGCCGCACTGATGTCAGGGAAGAAGCGATGACAACCGATGCCGGACCTAGACTTTGGAATTCGAATGACCGAAGTCCCGCCTGACGGCAGGATAACCCATCTGTAATGACTGCAGCTGTACGAGCACTCGAACATCTACATTTATGGTAGGTACAAAACTGTACTTTAGCTTTGCTGCAAGGGTAAAGGGAAAAGCCATCTCCAAACCATTTCCAAATGGATAGCAGACTGCATCCATTTCTGCTACAAGCATCACGGAAAACCTCCCCCCTGGGAGGGGGGGGGTCAGGACTCACTTCACCAGAGCAGCCTCCACCTCTGCAGGTTTCCTCAAAGGAGTCCCCACCAGGGACATCCTGGAGGCTGCCACCTGGGCATCTGTTCACACCTTTACCAAACATTACCACCTGCCTATCTTTTCCAAATCCAGGGCAGGGTTTGCCTCTGCAGTTTTGCAGGGCATCTTAGGCAGCCCCTAGTTTCCTTCACTGCCTCCACCCATTTCCTCAGCTTTGGGATTCAACCCAAATGTGTGATGACTGCAACACGAAGATCATAGTACACTTGTGTGTACACTTACCATAAATGTAGATGTTCAAGTGTATTCACTGTTGCTGTCCTGGTTTCCCTCCCTCCATTCCCCTCTTCCTCCTTCTCTTACCTTACAAGGGACATATTGGTATTTACTTTCTACTGGTGGGGTTTTTCCACCAGAACCTGGCTCCCACTTGGGGGCTCCTGACAGGTTAGGGGAAAGAAAAAATTATGTAATGGCGTCGGCTGCCTTACTTTATACTACTGACATCCTGATGTCAGTCCTGAAGCGGCAGCAACCGACACAGAAATACTAAGCCTCTGGTATTCAGGACGGCTGAGGCCTGCCCTGACAGGGATAACCCCAATGTGATGACTGCAACCGTGAATACATACTAACATCTACATTTATGGTAAGTGTACACAACTGTATTTTCTGAAGTCTGTGCGTGCAGACGTCACATTTAAGTACCCTGGTTTATGGCCATGTGTGTGACATCCCAGGCAACTCCAGCAGCCAAGCTGAAGATTTTGTATAGGAGTCGACATATGGGTCGCCTGAGGCAGGAAATCCCACACCAAGAATACTGCAACATGGTAGAGAGGGTTAAGATTTTGCACAACTATTCTTTATCTATACACGCATTGTCATGAGGCAAACCCAGATAAATTGGATTTCTACCACATCCGTTTTCTGATGAAAGAAGTTATTTTAAAAATGCAGAAAGGTTGGTCTTAATAAATTAGTAGCAAATGAATCTTGATTCGCCACAGAAATCTGTATATCTAAATAATAGTTTCCACTGATGTAATAAGTAAATTCCAGAAAGGGTGTAGATGCTTGCAATTCTGAAGAAAAAAAAAAAAAAAAAGTCAAATTCTTTACTGTCCAACCAAAACATAAGGATGTTGTTTAGAAAAAACGATTATAGGCTACACAATGCTGAAATTAATTCAACTTAAAAACTTTTTCAACTCCCTGCCGTAGTAAGATGGCATTTGCAAAAATGGGTGCACATGCGGCCCCCATTCAAACTTTTTAGTTGTTTATAATATCCCCTCAAATAACAAGAAATTACTGAGAAGAATCTCCATACGCTCCTGGATGAGCATGGCTTTGGTATAGGACAAAGACTGATACCTTCTAATCACTTTACCAAACCAGTCACGCCCCAGTTCTTGGGGAATTACGATGTATAAACTCTTGATGTCTGGGATGGCAAAAAAATGAGTCTCCCTAACAGAAATATTTTGTACTTTATTATGCAAGTCCCATGAATCTTGAAGAATGTATGTAAAGTTGGAGAATAACTTTAATATACATGTAAGACTTTTTTTTCTACTGCATACTTTTGCGAAACAATAAGATAGCTAGTAAAACATTCTCAGGTCATGTTACAGTTGTATTCTGTGGTATCAAACAAGATTTGGGCTTCCATGAACTATTGTTTTAGAAACTGTCACTTTCTAACAGATTGCATTGTCGTGGGAACCGCCACTTCATAGTATTCCCTTACTTTCAGTGTCACTTCACGCGATCCTGTTAAGTCATGCCAGTGCTTGGAACAAAGGATGCTGTGCATTTATACCATTGCCTCACTTTATTATTTTGCATTTCAGGTATATGCATAGTTTGATAACTTTTAGGGAACTTCCTAAGCGAAGCAGAAGTACTTTCCTTGGGACTTTTTTCCTGTCATTAGACTTTGAATTGGATTGTTTAAAATGTTCCAGGAAGTTTGCTTGCGGAAGACAAATTCTGTCAAAAAAAGTCCCAGTGTTGCTTTAGGATTAAAATGATGTAGCATAAGGCTAAAAACCTTAAAGCCCATTTAACTCTGTGTAGACGGGCTGCTTGACTGATGGAATGTCCACATGATGCTGATGGAGAAAAATATCCAAGTCCTAAAAGCTAGAAGCTTCAGATACCGCAGGCTGCGAATGGCGGAGGTATTGGTGACTCCTATACCCCTAGCGAACTGTGTTGCAGTTAGACCTGGGCATGATCAGATCATCCCACACCAGCCTGATGAGAGTCTCGAGAAGTCTGCTCATCTCCACTTCTCTGGAGGGAACAAATTTCCTTCCTTAGACATAGCTGTGCCTGCAATTACTGAGTTCTTCCAGTTGCTAGATGCAAGTTCCTGCACACCAGTGGAAGACATCTGCCCTCCTTGGGTGATGCCATCTCCTGTGGTACTATTAAGAGATACCAGGGTTGCTTTAGATACACTAGATCTCACTAAGAGACTGATGGGCTTCTCTTGCCAGGATGGCCACTCCCCCATAAGAGGCAATTTCCCCTGTATCTCTCTGCAACTTTTTATGTAATTTTTTGTAGAAATACATAGAATGTTTGGCAGCATGACAGAAGTTCATCTCCCAGTCTTAAATCCCTCCTTATTTTGGATCCTCACAGAAACTTGTCTGATGACTCTCTTTTTTAATCCATCCCCTGGCCCCACCTAGCCTTCAGTTGATTACTTTGTTGATCCAGATCTCCTAATGGCTCCTTTCTTTGTTGGGTTGGTCTCCTGAGTGTTCTAACGGGACTGTTATGAACCTCAGCACTGAGAGCTTTCATGTGCTCTGCAGTTGGTCTTGGCCCCTGTCTACAGGGCATGGCATATTTGGTGATTATTGTCATTTTGGCCTTTTTCCAGTCAGTAGATGTGTGCAAAGCTCCTGGTCCCTACTAGAGGTAGTTCTCTTTACATCCTTCCCAAGATAAGAGAGCTGAGAATTGGTAGTTTCATCCTGTCCCCTCTCTCAACTGATTCTTAGCTGATTGTCATTTTCCTATGTCTGTGTCCCAAACTTGTTGCTTGCGTAGTTGGATATCCTGTCTGTCACTGAGCTAGCAGTCTTGCAGGTTTTGATGTTAGGTCTACTCCCCCCCCCCCATTTTACCATTCCTTTCTCTCGGTTGGGCTGTAGAATGTGCCTTATTAAAGAATGGCTCAAGCTGACTTCTGCCCATTGGATAAGGTCCCTGTTTTCTTTGTTGTAGATTGTAATTTATCTACAAACTTCCTTTTATGGGTATTGCTCAGTTTTTCTGTGAGAACAAGTAACTCTAGGACTGCACATAATTGGGGGGGGGCAGCGGCTGCTGTCTCTGCGGCCAATGGAAATACCAAAACTTTTAGTAGAAAGGTTTCTGTTCACCGCTGTTTCTGAAACCAAAGAAAAATTGCAACTAATTCTGGATTTAAGAAGATTAAACAAATTCCTGAACATGAAAAAAATTCATGCTAATCTTGCAGGCATTCCTTCCTGTGACTGGAAAGTATGCTTCATTTCCGCATTGTGGGTATGCATTTCAGCCTCGGTTGTGATGGAGGATAACCACTTCTCAGTTTGTATTTCTGCCTTTTTGGCTTCCCATGACAACAAGGGTACTCAAGAGTTTAACTCTGGTTTATGCTTGCTTCAGGAGTAGAGATGGCACAGACATTCTTACCTGGAAGTTTGCTTTATTTAGATTTACTTGGCAGAGACAGGCACCAGTTTGTCCAGATTATCGCTGCTGGGGTTTACCTTTTGACATTCTCAGATCCAGCTCTGTTGTTTGTATTGACAATGATTAGGAAGTCCTTATTTACTTATGATTTTGGCTATTTGCCTATAACTGCAAAGATATTCTTTTTCATCCACAGTAATGACTCGAGTAAGATTTTTCTGTTTTTTTTTCTGAATATTTGCTGCTGTCTGCTTCTTGCAGTGACAAGTTTTGTCTTCCTGAAACAAGTTTTTAGTAGACATTCATGCAATTTTAACTTCTGGTGCAGACCACCGAGTAAGCCATATCACCTGAGATGTTCATACCAAATGCCCCTCTACCATCAGCTTGATAATATATAATCATTTTTCCCTTGAAGAAAATATTGGTAGGTGAATTGTGGTAACTCTTGTTGACTGCACAGTACCATTAGACTACAATTTTGTAGCATGAACTTGACGTGATATATTTTTTAGATTTTGTTAACTTCACCTGCTTGACCATCCTGGCTTTCTTGCAGTACAGTTCTTTTCACATCGGGACGGTAATGCAATATGTTTTAGTGTGTACTTGATAGATGCACATTGATGTTCATCGTGCTATGCTGCTGCAGTCATCACACTTGGTTTTTCCTGCCGTCAGGCGGTCCTGCAGTCGGCCTGAATTCCAAAGCCTTGGTCCGGCGTCTGTTGTCGTCGCTTCTTCCCTGACGTCAGTGCGGCAGGGGTATAAAAGAGGCAGCCAGTGCCATTTTCTCCAGTCTGTCTTGCCACGCGGTGCCCGAAGCAGAAGCAATTCGCAAGTGCCAGTCGGCCAGCTTCTGAGATTTTCGAACAGAATTTCAGCCTAAGTCTTCTATAAAGCTAAGTACCCCATTGGGGAAACTTTTCTTGCCTCAGACTGATGTCAGACAAAGTTAATAATTGTATTTCTTGTGGGAGGCAAATACCTCATAACTATTTTCATTCTTATTGTATTCCTTGCCTAGGCCCAGACCACGATGTTTCTGGTTGTCGGTTTTGCGCTAGGTTCAATAAACGCACTATTAAGTGTCGGACCGATACCTCCCGACATTATTTTGGCAGAAAATTCAACTACATTATGTCGTCTGAACCTCCGACAACCGCTGTGTTTAAAATACGCAAGGACAAAGACCGGCAGCCTAGACCAGATACCGAGGTCTCGGTTAGGCCTGCCGCTGGATCTTCGGTATTCAGTGAGGCGCCTACACAGCCCCTGACTACCGCAGATGTAGAAAATACGACTACCTCTCAGTCAGAATCTACTGGGCCACTGGAGCCGGTTCCTCCCCAACTTGTGGACTCCAGCCCTGGCGACGATCCGGAGACTATGGACAGGCCTTCGGTTTCAGAAGGCGTCTTTAAACCGACGAATCTCTCCGTTAAGTCATACGCTAAGCTTCCAAAGGTTAAGAAACCGGGTCCACAGACTCCCACACAGGCCCCTATGCCTAAAAAACAGATGCTCAAAATGGCGGAGGACCTGATTACCCTTATCAGAGGTTCCCAGCCCCCTCCTGACAAAAGGCCTAGACTGGAGGAATATTTACCTCCTTCTGACCAGGAATCCATTTCCTCAGCAGACTCTGAGGAACAGGATTACCCCTTCCCTCTCTATGAAGACTCAGATGCTGAGGAGTCTATTCCCCCTTTTACCCCCCCCTGAAGACTTCTCTTTTGGGGAAACCCTGCACACCATGAGAGAGCATTTCCACTGGGAAGGACAAGATTACTCAGACTCCAAGAAAAGACTCCGTGAGTTTCTTCTTCTACCTCAGCATAGACCCCTAGCCATTCCTCCTGTTTTAGACATTCTGGATGATGTCTACACTGAGTCCAGTCTAAATCCAGATTCTTTACCTCCAGCACCACCTAAACCAGACAGATACTATCAAGTCCCTGACTCTCGCAGTTTTTTTTTTATATAAAAGCCCTGCTGCAGACCCAGAAACCATTTCCCAGGGTCCCAAAGGGGTTAAGACCTCTACTGCTAAGAATCCACTACCTGCGGAAAGAGATTCCAGGGCATTAGAAAGATGGGGGGGGTGGGGGAGTATATACCTCTGCCACTTTGGCCATGAGGGCATTAAACTGCCAATTCCACGTGATTAAATACCAGCAGTACTTGCTTACTCAGTTAAAACAGAAAATGATCCCTCAAACAGATCAACTAGATTTCAGAGGGATGCAAGATTTATTGCATGCAGCAGAACAAGTGGGAAAACATACCTTGCAGTGTGGTTTTGATTCTTTGGAGGCCTCATGTAGAGCAGCAGTCACAGGGTCTGTAATACGTAGACATACTTGGCTAAAAGAGCAGACCTTACCAGAACATGTCAAAGCAAAGTTACTGGATGCTCCACTGCAAAAGGATGCGTTATTTGGTGTCAAAGCAGAGGAAGTTTTAAAGAAGATGGAAGAAAAGGCAAAATCAATGCAAACAGTTAAAGATTTTTTTACAGGTACAACCTCCTCGCTTCAGCAGAAACTGGACATCCAAAAACTGGTCCTTTCCTGCTTCAGACAGACCCCAAAGGGGCAGGTACAGACGCCCTAGGGGCAGAGGCCAGGCAAAGGTACCTTCAGTCCTAGACAATGGCAAACAACTCCGAGAGGGGGAGACGACAGATCTCAACCCTTCAGAAAACAAACTCAATGACTTTCCTCTTCGCCTGCCAAGCAAAATTGCCCAGGCAGCACCTCTAGGAGGAAATCTGGCTCTTCCCACAAAATTGGCACATCATAACAAAGGACAAATGGGTTCTGGATATTACCCGAGGCTACAGATTTCATTTTCACACTACCACGGATGAGAGGCATGCCAAATCTGCCCACAAACCAATGGGCAAAGGCACAAAAGCAAATTTCGGCTCTCATGAACATGAAAGCAATTCAAAAGGTACCTGCAAAAGAGCAAGGTCAAGGATTTTACTCGACTGTTTCTAGTACCAAGAAAGGACAAAGCCTGGAGACCCATCTTTAGACCTTTCAGTTCTAAACATGTACCTGGACATTCCCAAATTCAAAATGCTCACACTACAGCAGCTTCTTCCCATGCTGGGCAAGGAGTCTTGGCTGGTAACGGACCTCCAAGAGGCATACCTGCATGTCCCTATCAGACAAGATTGCAGAAGATACCTCAGATTTTTGGCAGGCACAACACATCATCAATTCTCTGCATTGCCCTTTGGCTTATCTACTGCACCCAGAGTATTCACAAAATGCCTGGCATCAGTAATTGCATACTGCAGACAGCGAGGAATACAAATTTATCCATATCTGGACGACTGCCTGATCCAAGCGGACAGCAAAGACATCCTACTACAGCATCTGGCATTTTTAACAAAGTTGCTAAGTTGCCTAGGGTACACAGTAAACAAAAAGAAGTCAAAACTAATACCCTCACAAGAAATACTTTTCCTGGGTGCCAGCTTGAATACAACGGCCCAGATGGCTTACCTCACACCAGACGAGCAAAAACAACTGTCTCAGTACTTCAAAAAGATGGCAACTTCTACCCAGCTCACTGCAAGGAAATTCCTGCAGGCATTGGGGTACATGGCGTCCTGCATTCAACTAATTGCATATGCAAGGCTACATATGAGAAAACTACAATGGTACCTAAAAAGTGTATGGTCCCAACACAGACACAGCCTCGAAGCAAGTATAACTCTCATTCCCTGCCTTCAAAAAGAGTTTCTATGGTGGGCTCAAGCATGCCAAGCAAACAAGGGCCTTCCTTTTGTCTCACCTCCAGCAAGCCATACCTTGACAACAGATTCATCAGACTATGCCCGGGGTGCACACATGGCAGGACAATGCGTACAGGGCAAATGGTCTGCAAACCAAAGGCAACTACACATCAATCAAAAGGAGATGCTAGCCGTAAAAAAATGCATAACAGCCTTCAAGGACCTCTTGCATCCAGGACAACTTCTCATAAGGACGGACAACACCACAGTTATGTGGTACATAAACAAGGAGGAACGCACTCCTACCCACTATGCAGACAGGCAAATGGACTTGTGGAACAGAGCATTGACTTACCAAGTACAACTGCAAGCACAATTCCTGCCAGGAAAAGAAAACATTTTGTCAGACAAATTAAGCAGAAATTTGACAGACCCTCACGAGTGGAGACTACACCCACAACTATTCTCAATGATAACTCAAAGGTGGGGACCACCAGACATCTGTTTGCCTCAACCAACAATTGCCAGCTACAAAAATTTTGCACAAGGACTTATCCCCTGGCCTGGAAAGTGGATGCCCTATCATTCAGTTGGACAGCATTGTCAGTCTACACTTTCCCACCTCTGCCTCTACTGACCCAGGTATTACAGAAAGCCAGATCAGAGAGACCACAGATGATCCTCATTGCTCCGGACTGGCCACGTCAACACTGGTACCCACTGCTACGAAACTTGACTCGCAGCCCTCCATGGATCTTACCTCTATTCCCTCTGCTGTTAACCCAACAAAACTCTCAGATCTTTCACAGTCAACTAAGGACCTTAAATCTAGCTGCATGGAAAATACCTTAAATTATCAAACAACACTTCTCTCAAAGGACGTCCAGAATGTCATTTTGGAGGCCAGGAGGCCCAGCACCAGAAAAACTTACTCAGACAAATAGAAACGATTTTGTGTATGAAGCCAGGCCAGAAGCCTAAATCTCGGCATCCCAAATATTCCGCACATACTCCAATATCTAACTGAGATGCTACACAAAGGCCTTTCTTTCTCATCCATAAAGATCCATGCTTCAGCCATTTCAGCTCAATATGATACGGTTCCTCCAATTTTCTCTCATCCTTTGCTAAGGCAGTTTCTCAGAGGGGCAAAAAATATAAGACCCCCCCCCCCCCCCAAGAAAACCACCATCTCCAACTTGGGATCTAAAGTTTGTTCAGGAAAAGTTAACACTTCCTCCTTTCGAACCAGCCTTTTCAGCAGAGCTTCAATACATGTCATGGAAGACAGCTCTGCTGCGGGCTATCACCTCAGCACGCAGAGTCTCAGAACTGCAGGCACTTATGGCAGTGGAACCTTTCATCATTTTCCATCAGGACAGAGTATCTTTACGCACCAACCCTTCCTTCATGCCAAAGGTAGTATCCAGTGTGGCTCTCAATCAGACCATACACTTGCCCACCTTTTATCCAAACCCACAGAATAAAGGAGAAAGACTCCTTCACTCTTTGGACATTCACAGACAGTCACGTTACTATTTGGACAAGACAAAGGCCTTCAGAAAATCTGACCAACTCTTTGTATCCTATGCACCAGGCTCAGAAGGAAAGGTATTTCTGAACAGACCATCTCTAAATGGATAGCACATTGCATCTGCTTTTGCTACTCACACCACGGGAAAGCAGTGCCTGCTAGTATTAGGTCTCACTCTACCAGGGCTACAGCAACCTCAGCAGCCTTCCTCCGAGGAGTCCCAACAAAGGACATTCTGGAGGCAGCTACCTGGAGTTCAGTGCACACCTTCACCAAGCATTACCACCTTCCTCTATACTCAAAAACCAGAGCTGGGTTTGCCACTGCAGTTCTGCAGGGCATCTTAGCTGCACCTAACCCAGTTTAGCTCCTACCACCCAACCATAGCTTTGGGACTCTACCCAAGTGTGATGACTGCAGCAGCATAGCACGATGAACATAGTGCAGTTTTGTACCTACCATAAATGTAGATGTTCGAGTGGTTATGCTGCTGCAGTCCAGGTGTTACCCTCCCTCCATCCCCTCTACCTAACAAGGCTTTTCTTATACCTCCATGTACATCAGCCTTTGGGATGCATGTCTATATGGTGTATTTGCTTACAACTAGTACCATTGTTTTGCACTAAGGTATGTTTTGCAAGCTTCTTATTTTGCCTTCTTAGTTTGGGGCACCTGACATCTGGGGCAAGAAAAACTGAAGAAAAGGGCGTCGGCTGCCTCTTTTATACCCCTGGCACACTGATGTCAGGGAAGAAGCGACGGCAACTGATGCCTGACCAAGGCTTTGGAATTCAGGCAGACTGCGGGACCACCTGACGGCAGGATAACTCAGTGTGATGACTGCAGCAGCATAACCACTCGAACGTCTACATTTATGGTAGGTACAAAACTGTACTTTTTGGCTACAGTGTGAGCACTCTGCAGTTTTTTAGAAAGAGCTGATCTTGCACTCCTTTTGCAGTTTTGTGACTTTTGGTATGTCTGACGGTGCAGCAGAGCATGCTGGCCCCCTTTTCTTGGGATGGGGAGTCAGTCTACCAGTGTTCCTGGCCTGCTGCTTCACTATTTGGTTTGAGATCACCTGGTGTTTTTCATGTTGCAGTCCTCACATTTAGGTTATCTGCTTGCAGTAGCCCTCAGTCGGCCTGATTGTCAAAGTTTTGGGTCCTGCGTCGGATGCTGTCTCATCTTCCATGACGTCAGGTAGTCAGAGGTATAAAGCATGCAGCCGACACCATTACATCAGTCTTTCTTGCCGTGCAGTGCCCGAAGCAGAAACAGTTGGCAAGTGCCGGTCGGCCGACTCCTGAAATTTTAGTTTGAGTTTCAGAGCAGAAGTCTTCAACTAAGCTAAGTACCCCGTTGGGGAACCTTTTTCTTGCTTTAAACCGATGTCAGTAAAAGTTAACAATTGTATTTCTTGTGGAAAGCAAAGACCTCATAAAGATTTTCATTCGTACTGCATTCCTTGCTTAGGCCCAGACCACGACATACCTCGCTGTCGGTTTTGTGCCTTATTCAAACCTCGAACTATTCGTTGTCTGTTTTACTGTTCTAAATATTTTGGTACTCTGTTCAATTATCCAGAAATGGCTTCGGTAAGCCACCCGACTACAGACATTCTGAAAAAAATGCAAAGATAAAGACAGAGACAGACCGCATGGGTCCAAAGCTGTCAGTGACTCTTCTAAGCTAGTCGCCAGTTCGCCGGTTCTCAGTGAGGTGCTTTTGCAGCCCCTGATACCAGCTACTTCAGATTCGCAGGCCTCTGAGACCCATTCAGAGTCTGGTGTGCTGCGAGATGCTTCGACTGTGGAACCTGCGGATGTCTCTACCTTGGATGGGTCCGGAGCCGCTGTGCAGGCACGGCTTCTGTGGGTGTATTCAGGCCTACTGACTTGCATATTAAACCGATGCCATCTTCTTCAAGGCCTAAAGCTCGATCCATGCCTAGAAAACCGATGCCCAGACCGCATGGTCATGCCCCTATGCCTAAAAAACAAGAATGGCTGAAGACCTTATCACTCTGATCTGGGGAAGCCACCTTTTTCCTCTTAAAGACCCAGGACTGATTTTCCTTCTGATTCTTATGATCAGGACTCTGAAATTTCTGATGTCCTTCATGGATGCATCTGCAGTCATAACAAGTGGGTTGTCCTGTCGTCAGGCAGCCCTGCAGTTGGCCGGATTCCAAAGTCCGGGTCCGGCTTCGGCTGATGTCGCACTCCACCCGACGTCATCTCTGTTGGTCTTCGGGTATAAAAGCATCAGCCGACGCCATTTTCCCCAGTCTTTCTTGCCGCGTGGCGCCCGAAGCAGAAGCTGTTCGCAAGTGCCGGTCGGTCGGATCTAGAGATTACTTCTACCGAATACTACTTCGAAGACTTCTAAAGCTAAGTACCCCGTTGGGGACTCTTTCTTGCCTCAGCCGATGTCAGAAAAAGTTAACAATTGTTTAACCTGTGGGAAACAAATACCTCATAAAGATTTCCACTCTTACTGTCTGCCTTGTTTAGGCCCAGCCCACGACGTAGCAGCTTGTTCGCCTGTGCCTCTTTCAACCGACGAACGCTTAGGCGCCGGTCGGAGTTTACAGAACAGTTTTTCGGTTCTGATTTTGCGTACATTATGCCGCCGGATCCTCCGACTACCCCCAAAACGCAAAGATAAAGACCGACATCGGTCCGCGGTTTCGCCGAAACCACGGTAAAGCAAATCGAGTGTCTCGGTTTCGCGAAACCGAAAACTGCTCAAAGTACAGCTGAACCTATTCTTACAACTGAGGCCCCTGCTACAACTCTTGAATCGACCTCAGAAATTTTACCCACTACGGTGGTTGACTTATCAGACACCATCCCCTTGGATGTCTCTACCCCAGCACATGGTGCTGCTAGGCCTCCAGCTGCCATGTCCATTAAGGCCTTCGCCAGGGCTAAAGCAGCCAAGACTACTAAAACAGTGCCTGTTAAACCCCCCACATCCAGGCCCTCTTCTAGTTCTCAAATACTTTCTTTGGCAGAAGATTTAATTTCTTTAATTAGAGGATCTCAATCTCACCCAGACAGGGCCTCTCAGCCCCCAGAGAAGAGACCTAGGCCAGAGCCCCCTGAGCCAGTGTCTTCTGATGATTCTGCTGATGAATCAGACATAACTGACCAGCCTGAGGCTCCCTTCTCCAATTTTGAAGATTCTGATGCTGAAGAATCCATTCCAGCTGCTTCCCCACCAGAAGAATTCTCCTTTGGGGAAACCTTGCATGCCATGCGAGAACAGTTCCAATGGCAGCAACAGGATTTTTCAGACTCCAGAAAAAGACTTAGGACCTTTCTGCACCTCCCACAGCACAGGCCCTTAGCTATACCTCCTGTTCTCTCTGTGGTGGATGATGCTTTCAATGATGTTTGCTCCGCTCCAGATTCTTTACCCCAGCCCCTGCCAAACCAGACAGATTTTACAGGGTGCCAGATACTCATCACCACCTTTACAAGGCCCCACTTGCAGACCCAGAAACTATATCCCAGGGTCCCAAGGCAGTAGCCGACCTCAGCTAAAACCCTATTCCTTCTGAAAGGGAAGCAAGGTCACTAGACAGATGGGGTAAAAGGTCTACACTTCAGCTACTCTCTCAGCTAGAGCTTTAAACTGTCAGTTTCACATGATACAATACCAAGAGTTTATGCTCGATCAGTTAACTAAAAACTAACCACTGATGAATCTCTTGATAAGAAATATGTATTAGAGATGGTAAATAACATACAACAGGTTAGCAACCATTCCTTAAAATGTGGCTATGATGCACTGGAGGCTTCATTTAGATCAGCCATGACAGGCACAGTGATAAGAAGACATGCATGGCTAAAGGAACAAGCTTTACCGGATCATGTTAAAGCTAAGTTGCTAGATGCTCCTATGGACAAGACAAGTTTGTTTGGTACACCTGCCCAGCAGGTTATGAAGAAAATGGAAGAAAAGGCAAAATCTGTTCAAACTGTTAAAGATTTCTTGCAGGTTCAAGCCCCAAGGTTTAGCAGGAACTGGCCTGCCAAAAATTGGTCCTTTCCTGACTCCACAAAATTTCAAAGGGGCAGGAATAGACGCTCCAGAGGCAGAAACCAATCCAGAGGAGGTGCCTACAGAGGACGACAGTGGCAAGGTAACAACAGAGGCACAGACACAGCCACTGCCACTACATCAGCACAACCACAGTGACTTAATCCTAAATCCGCCTACCAGGGAACAAATAGCAGCTCCTCTAGGCGGAAAGTTAACCTTATTTTCAAAGAACTGGCACTACATAACAAAAGACAAGTGGATTTTACAAACCATAGATCAAGGTTACCGGTTTCACTTCCACACTTTACCAGTCAAAAGAGGAATGCCAAATCTACCTCCAAATCAAAAAACAGAGGCTCTACGCCAGATAATGGAGTTAGCAAACATGAGAGCTCTGGAAAGAGTGCCAACAGCAGAACAAGGAAAGGGGTTCTACTCCAGACTATTCCTAGTTCCAAGAAAGGAAAAAAGTTGGAGACCAATTCTCGACCTGTCCACCTTAAATACATACATCATTGTCCCAAAATTCAAAATGCTGACCCTACAGCAACTTCTTCCCATGCTGGGCAAGGAGTCTTGGCTGGTAACTCTAGATCTCAAGGAGGCATACCTGCACGTCCCCATTCGACCAATCTGCAGAAGATACCTCAGATTTCTTGCAGGATCAGAGCACTATCAATTCTCAGCATTGCCCTTTGGCTTATCTACTGCCCAGAGTATTCACAAAATGCCTGGCATCAGTAATCGCCCATTGCAGACTACAGGGAATTCAAATTTACCCATACCTGGACGACTGCCTGCTACAAGGGGACAACAAAAGCAAGCTGACAACAGATTTACAAAGGGTCATTTACTTGCTACAAGGACTGGGATACACAGTCAATTTACAAAAGTCAAGGCTGATACCATCCCAAACAAGGACATTCTTGGGCTGAATTGGACACAGTACAACAAATGGCATTCCTGACTACAGAAAAACAAACAGAACTTCCTCTTTACTTCTTGGCACTAACAAAACTGAACAAGTTAACAGCAAGAAAAGTTCTGCAGGCCTTGGGCTTCATGGCATCATGCATAATCTTGGTCCCATTTGCCAGACTACATATGAGGAAACTACAGTGGTACCTAAAGAATTTATGGTCCCAACACAGACACAGTCTAGAAACAGAAATCCCACTAATTCCATGCTTAAAACAGGAGTTCCTATGGTGGGCTCAGGCATGCCAGTCAAACCCAGGCCTACCCTTTCGCAGATGTCAACCAAGCCAGACCATCACAACAGACGCTTCAGACCTAGGATGGGGCCCACATGCTGGACAAATGCGTGCAAGGATTGTGGACACAGGATCAACTTCACCTGCACATCAATCTAAAAGAAATGCTGGCAGTAAAACTGGCAATCCAAAAGTTCAAACCATTTCTCAGAGGGCCAGTTGATAAGGACAGACAACACCACAGTCATGTGGTACATCAACAAACAGGGAGGCACTCATTCATACCCCTATGCAGAATGACCTTGGAGCTGTGGACCCTGGCACTCAGCTACAACATTCAGTTACAGGCAATATTTGTACCGGGAAAGACAATACTCTAGCAGACATAATAAGCAGAACCACTTCGATGCCCACGAATGGAAGCTGCACCCGACATCTTCAAGACCATCTCAAGAAATGGGGAATGCCACAGATAGACCTATTCGCATCACCTCTCAATCACCAGCTCAAAAATTCTGCACAAGGACATTCCACCCACTAGCATGGAAAGTGGACTCACTCTCCTTCAACTGGAAAGGCCTAACAGCATATGCATTCCCACCTCTTCCTTTGATACACAAGGTACTACTAAAAATCAAGGAAGAACGTCCAAGGATAATCCTGATAGCTCCAAACTGGCCAAGACAACACTGGTACCCACTACTGAAGAGCATGTCTCGAACAATATGTGGCCAATACCCTGATGCCTTTGATGTTAACTCAGAACAACTACAGCATCATACATCCAAACCTAAAACGCTGCAACTGACTGCATGGAACATCACATAGCAGCAGCTAATCCAGAACTTTCCCAAAGAGTTAAAGACATTATTCTTGAAGCACGCAGACCTTCAACAAGAAGGAACTATGCTGGAAAATGGAAAAGGTTTGTCATTTGGAGTACGGAAAGAGGAAAAGATGTGTCAAACATAGATATGCCTAACATTCTGGAGTATCTGGCGAACTTCTTCATTCAGGCCTGTCCTACTCCTCCATCAAGATACATGCATCAGCTATTTCAGCAGAGTACAGCTTTGATCCACCTGTTTTTCGCACCTTTGCTCAGGCAGTTCCTCAGAGGAATCAAGAATGTAAAACCTCCAAGGAAACCACCATTACCAGCTTGGGATTTAAACTTTGTGCTAGAAAAGTTGACACTATCACCCTTTGAACCAGCAGCAACAGCAGACCTACAACACCTGTCATGGAAAACTGCTTTCCTACTGGCAATTACTTCAGCAAGGAGGGTTTCAGAACTACAGGCCTTAATGGCAGTGCAACCCTTCCTAATCTTCCACCAAGATAGAGTGTCCATGAGGACTAATCCTACATTTATGCCCAAGGTGGTATCCAGAGTGTCTTTAAACCAGGCAATCCACCTACCTACCTTCTTTCCCAACCCACAAAACAGAGGGAAAGAATACTGCATACCTTGGATGTACATAGACAGCTACGCTACTACTTGGACAGAACAAAAAATAGCAGAAAGACTGACCAACTTTTGTAGCCTATGCAACAGGAAGGGAAGGAAAAGCTATTTCCAAACAGACAATCTCCAAATGGATAGGAAATTGCATACGATACTGTTACTCCTTCCATGGAAAACCAATTCCACAGAACATAAGACCTCATTCTACAAGGGCAACAGCCACTACCACAGCCTTCTTACGAGGAGTGGCAACCAAAGACATTATTGAGGCGGCTACTTGGACCTCCGTGCATACATTTGCCAAGCATTATAATTTGCCTCTATATTCCAGATCCCGAGCAGGGTTTGCCACTGCTGTACTGCAAGGGATCCTAAACACACCATAATCTACTTTTATCCTCCTCCCTAGTTGGCTATGGTATTCTACCCATTGTTATGACTGCAGATGCATCCATGAAGGACATAGTACAGTTTTGTACCTACCATAAATGTAGATGTCCGAACTGGATAGCATCTGCAGTCAGGATTACCCCTCCTTCCCTCTGTGGTACTCCTAGGGTGTTTACCCTCCTAATAGCTAGCTGTTGGGGGGGAGTCTTTTATGGTGTATTTGTTTGTATATATGTACATAGATGCTTATTGTTGTGTTTACCTCTATCTATTTGGAAACATTGGCATCTATCCAAATTTTAGCCTGCAAGAGGGCTACTGGCATCTGGGGCAAGAAACACTGAGGAAAATGGCGTTGGCTGATGCTTTTATACCCGAAGACCAACAGAGATGACGTCGGGTGGAGTGCGACATCAGCCGAAGCCGGACCCGGACTTTGGAATCCGGCCGACTGCAGGGCTGCCTGACGACAGGACAACCCACTTGTTATGACTGCAGATGCTATCCAGTTCGGACATCTACATTTATGGTAGGTACAAAACTGTACTTTTCCTCTGATGACCAGGATTTGCCCTTATCTACCTATGAGGATTCTGATGCAGAAGACTCCATTCCCTCTGCTTCCACTTCAGAGGATTTCTCGTTTGGTGAAACGTTGCATAACTCTTAGGGAGCATTTTCATTGGGAAAGCCAGGACTACTCTGACTCCAAAAAGAGGCTTAGGGATTTCTTACTCCTGCACCAACATAGGCCTTTGGCCATCCCTCCTGTACTGGACATTGTGGATGATGCCTTCTCGGAATCTAGTATGGCCCCTGACTCTTACATCTTGCTCCCAGAAAACCTGTATTACAGGGTCCCTGACTCTCTCAAGTTCCTTTTTAAAAATCCTACTGCGAATCCTGAGTCCATTTCACAGGGACCCAAGGCCATTAAGGCTACTACTGCCAAAAATCCTACACCCTTTGATAGAGATTCAAGGGCACTGGATAGATGGGGAAGAATGTATACACTTCTGCAACCTTGGCCATTAGGGCCTTAAACTGCCAGTTTCATATGTTAAAGTATCAGCAGCATATTATTGGATTGCTTAAACAGAAAATGATGTTGATTCCTAACTGTGCTGAAAGTAAAGATTTACAGTATTTAATGCATTCTGCTGAACAAGTTGGAAAACATACTTTGCAATGTGGTTTTGATTCATTAGAGGCATCTTGCAGGGCTGCTGTCACTGGGTCTGTACTTAAAAGGCATGCTTGGCTTAAGGAGCATTCTTTGCCAGATCATGTTAAAGCTAAATTGCTGGATGCTCCCTTAAACCAAGACCGCCTGTTTAGCAACAAAGCAGTAGTAGTACTTAAAAAGATGGAGGAAAAAGCTAAAACTATGCACACTGTTAAAAGATTTCCTGCAAGTATGGCCTCCCAGATTTAGTAGGTATTGGCCCTCTAAGAAGTGGTCCTTTCCTACCTCTTGCAAGCCTTCAGTCCAAACCCAGAACCAGCAGAACACCCAGGCTTCAGTCCCAATGTACTCACAGGACTAAGCAGTGGTGGGCTCCCACTTCCAAAGCAGGGAGTGTTAAGACTCACCCCTATGGTAAACTGCCTCAATGACTTAACTTTCAACCTTCCAAGCCCGGCACAACTGACTGTTTCTTTAGGGGGGAAAGATTGCCCTGCAGGCAAAAAATTGGGAATTCATTACCCAGGACAAATGGGTTTTAAATATATTTTCCCAAGGATGCAGATTCCACTTCCACTCCTTACCAACCCCAAATGGTTGGCCACATCAGTGGGCAGAGGCTCAAAAGCAAGTTCTCTCTGTTTTAAGCATCAGAGCTATTCAACCTGACCCAGAAGAAGAATGTGGACAAGGTTTCTACTCAAGACTTTTTGTGGTACCCAGAAAGGACAACTCCTGGCGTCCTATCCTGGACCTGTCTATCCTAAACACTTTTTGGTGATTCCAAATTCAAGGTGCTAGCTCTTCATCTGTTGCTTCTTATGCTAGACAAAGATGCCTGGTTGCCAACACTGGATTTAAAGGAAGCCTACCTGCACGTCCCAATAAGGGAATCTTGTAGAAGATACCTATGCTTCAAAGGAGGCTACATGCACCATCAGTTCTCTGCACTGCCCTTTGGCTCATCTACTGCGCCCAGGGTATTCACAAAGTGCCTAGCTCCAGTTATTGCATTTTGCAGGCAAAGAAATATTCAAATATACCCATACTTAGATGATTGTCTAATTCAGGCAGAAAGCCAGGACATACTATTAAATCTGGCATTTGTAAGGAAATTAACTCCTCTGGGGTACACCTTAAACGAAAAGAAATCACATCTTGTACCCTGTCAACAAATTATATTCCTGGGAGCAAGCTTGAATACAACTTCCCAGATGGGCCTATCTTATGCCAGAGAAACAAGTTAATTTTACAGCCTATTTCAAACTACTGGCCACAAAGACCCATCTATCTGCAAAGAAAATACTGCAATCCCTGGGGTTCATGGCCTCCTGCATTCTACTAATTCCATATGCAAGACTGCATATGAGGAAATTGCAAATGGTATGTAAAAAGCCTATGGTGTCAACATTCTCAGGATCTAGAATCAATGATTCCTATCATACCTTGTCTACAGATATAGTTCCTTTGGTGGGCAGAGGCCTGCCACCAAAACAAGGGACTGCCATTCACTCTACCTCCTGCCACCCAAACCCTAACAGACTCATCAGACTGTGCATGGAGGGGGGCTCACTTGGCAGGGAAGTGCATTCATGGCAAATGGAACCCAAGTCAAATGCACCTGCTTACATTCAAAAAGTAATGTTAGCTGTCCAGAAAGCTCTGACAGCCTTCAAGGACCACATTCTTCCAGGACATTTATTGGAAAAGACAAGAGAACACCACTGTTATGTGGTATATAAACAAGCAGGGAGGAACCCACTCATATCCTCTCTGCAGAATAGCCATGGCTGTGTGGAACACAACCTCGAGCAACCAAGTGCACCTACAGGCTCATTTCCTGCCAGGAAAGCTAATCACACTGGCAGATGACCTAAGCAGAAATCTCATGGACCCACACGAGTGGAAACTGGAACCAAAGATATTCAACACGTTGAGAAACAAATGGGGGAGCCCAGACATAGACCTGTTTGCTTCCCTTACTCCTCTTACTGTATTCCTTGCCTAGGCCCTGATCATAACGTTGCTAGCTGTCTGTTTTGTACTAGATTTAACCAACGCACTATTAAGCGTCTGTTCGATTTTGCTTTTCATTACTTTGGCCGAAGATTCAATTATATAATGCCGTCGGAACAGCCAATGACCGGAGTTTATAAAAAAACGCAAGGAAAAAGAAAAGGACAGGCATCTGAAGTCCAAAACCGAGGCTTCAGTTAAGCCAGTCGCAGGTTCTCAGTGATGTGCTTTCGCAGCCCCTGGCGCCTGCTACCTCAGAGCCACAGGCCGCTGACGACTCCTACATGGAGCCAGCTAGGCCTCTGAATACTCAAGGTATTGGACACTTGGAAACTATTCCCTCAGATGGGTCCGGAGCCGCTGAGCAGGCATCAGCTTCTGAGGGTGTTTTCAGACCTACACAGTTATATGTAAAGCCTACTACAGCTTCCAAAGCAAAAACTAAAGCAATTCTAAAGACAAAGAAACAAGTACAGCATTCTCCTGGACAAACTACCATGCCTAAAAAGCAGATGCTCAAAATGGCCGAAGACCTAATTACCTTGATCAGGGATTCCCATCCCCCTCCTGACAAGAGGCCTAGGCAGGAGACGGAATATGAATCTTCAGATCAGGTTTCCATTTCTTCTGATTCCTCTTCTGAACAGGAATACTCTCTTCCTCCTTATTAGGATTCTGATGCTGAGGAATCTATCCCTTCAGCCTCACCGCCTGAGGATTATTCTTTTGGTGAAACCCTGCATACCATGAAGGAGCACTTCCACTGGGAGAGCCAGGACTATTCAGAATCTAAGAAAAGACTTGGAGATTTCCTTTTACTACCTCAGCACAGGCCTTTGGCTAGTCCTCCTGTTAGACATTGTAGATGTATTTTCTGAGTCCGGACTTTCTCCTGGCTCTACCTACTGCCCGTGTTAAACCAGACAGATACTACAGGGTTCCAGATTCTCATAAATTTCTTTAAAAAAAACCCTGCTGCTGACCCAGAAACTATTTCTCAGGGTCCCAAAGGGGTCAAGGCTTCTACTGTAAAAAACCCTATCCCCTCTGATAGAGATTCAAGGGCACTAGACAGATGGGGGAAAAAGGTTTACACTTCTGCTACTTTGGCTGTGAGGGCTTTAAATTGTCATTTTCATATGCTTAAATATCAGCAATACTTAATGTCACTGCTAAAACAGAAAATGTTATCAAATTCTGATTGTGCAGAAAATAAGGAAATGCAGGATTTATTGCATGCAACTGAGCAAGTGGGAAAGCATACATTGCAAAGTGATTTTGATTCTGTGGAGGCCTCTTGCAGGGCTGCAGTTACGGGTTCTGTTATTAGGCATCCTTGGTTAAAGGAACAGAATCTGCTTGATCGTGTAAAAGCTAAGTTATTAGATGCTCCATTAGAGCATGATACTTTATTTGGTGTTAAGGCAGAGGAGGTTTTGAAGAAAATGGAGGACAAAGCGAAATCTATGCAAACATTAAAGGATTTCTTACAGCTACAGCCACCCAGGTTTAGCAGGAACTGGCATACAAAGAATTGGTCCTTTCCAGTGTCAGACAGACCACAAAGAGGCAGATATAGATGCCCCAGAGGCAGATCCCAGCCCCAGGGCTCATACAAGCCTAAATAGTGGGCCGTTTCTACCTCCAAAAGCAGAGAAGACAAAACACAGCCATACAGGAAACAGTCCCAGTGACTTTCCTCTGCCAGCTCCAAGCACTTATCTTTTGGCAGCCCCCTTAGGGGGAAAAACTAGCACTTTTTTCTCAAAATTGGCACATGATCACGCAGGACAAATGGGTCTTAAATAGTGTCTCAGGGCTACAGGTTCTACTTTCACACCCTGCTGAGGCCAAAAGGTATGCTAAACCTGCCACACAATCAATGGGCAGAGGCACAAAAGAAAAATTCATCCCTCATGAACAATGAGGACCATTCAGCAAGTACCACAGCAAGAGCAGGGACAAGGATTTTACTCAAGATTTTTCTTGGTACTCAGAAAAGACAAAGCCTGGAGACCAATACTGGACCTGTCTACTCTAAATACATTCCTGGAAGTTCCAAAATTCAAAATGTTGACTCTGCAGCAGCCTCTGCCTATGCTGGGCAAGAAGGCTTGTAACTTTGGCTTTAAAAGAGGCATACCTGCATATTCCTATCAGACAGTCTTGCAGAAGATACCTCAGATTTCTAGCTGGCTCAATGCACTACCAATTCTTTGCACTGCCCTTTGGCTTATCTACTGCACCCAGAGTTTTCACAAAATGCCTGGCACCAGTAATTGCATTTTGCAGACAAAGAGGAATTCAAATATATCCTTACTTGGACGACTGCCTTATTCAAGCAGAGAACAAGGACATTCTACTTAGGCATCTGGTGTTTGTAAAAAGATAATTTATTTGCCTAGGGTACACAGTAAACGAAAAGAAATCAAAACTAGTACCCTCTCAAGAGATAATATTCCTGGGTGCAAGCTTAAATGCAACTGCCCAGATGGCTCATCTCGCGCAAGACAAAGGCAACTGACTTCTTACTTCAAGATGTTTGCAACAAAGACCTAGTTATCTGCAAGAAAAATTATGCAGGCTTATGGCTTTATGGCATCCTGCATTCTGCTAATTCCATATGCCATACTGCATATATATGAGGGAAACTACAATGGTATCTAAAAAGTGTTTGGACTCAACATTGTCACAGCCTGGAAACATTAATTTCCCTCATTCCTTGCCTACAACAGGAGTTTCGATGGTGGGCACAGGCCTGTCACCACAACAAGGGACAGCCATTATTCACCCTACCCACAGCCAGGCAGTCAATAACAGCAGATGCTTCAGATTATGCCTGGGGGGCCCATATGCAGGAAAATGTATTCAGAGCACATGGCACACAAGCCAAAGTCACCTTCATATCAATCAAAAAGATGCTGGCTGTTCAAAATGCCCTGACAGCTTTCAAGGATCTACTCCATCCAGGACAACTGATAAGGATGGACAATACTACAGTCATGTGGTACATAAACCGGGAGGGACTCATTCCTACCCCCTCTGCAGACAAGCCATGACATTGTGGGGGACAGCATTAACTCATCAAGTACACCTGCAAGCACAATTCCTGCCAGGAAAGAAAAATACTCTGGCAGACAAACTAAGCAGAAACCTCACGGATCCCCACAAGTGGAAACTGGATCCACAAGTCTTCAGCATGATAATAAAGAAGTGGGGATGCCCAGACATAGATCTATTTGCCTTCCCTCCCAATTGCCAACTACAGAGATTCTGCACAAGGACGTATCACAAGCAAGCATGGAAAGTGGACGCTCTATCCTTCAGCTGGAAAACCCGAACAGTACATGCCTTTTCTCCTCTGCCTCTCCTCCCCAAGGTACTCCTAAAGGTCAGACAAGACAAGCCAAAAATGATTCTGATTGCACCAGACTGGCCCCGCCAGCACTGGTACCCAATCCTAAAGAGCTTGTCTCAAGGCCCAGCCTGGACATTGCCTGTAATTCCTCATTTACTGACCCAACGAAACAATCAGATCCTGCACAGTCAGCTCAGAACCCTAAATCTGGCAGCATGGCGGATAATGTAGCCATTCAGAACACACATCTCTCTAAAGCAGTGATGGATGTTATTTTGGAGGCCAGGAGGCCCAGTACCAGGAAATCTTATTCTGAAAAATGGAAAAGATTCTGTGCTTGGAACCAGGCACAAGGAATTGACACTGTTTTACCAAATATTCCTCAGATTTTACAATATCTAACTGAGATGCTGGACAACGGCCTATCCTTTTCATCAGTCAAAATCCATGCCTCTGCCATTTCAGCCCATTACAATACTTGCTGCGGTAGCGTTGCTGCCTCGCAGTAAGATGCTCTCCGGTTCGATTCTCAGCTAGAGCGTCTTCTGCGTGGAGACATGCGTGAATGGGCGTACCTTCGTTGAAGGTTGTGTGTTAGGGCTGGCAACTCTGCACCTAAAAATCTACTGCCAATCATTAGCAGACTGGAGTTCCGCTGTGGCGACCCCTAACCGGGAAAAGCTGAAAGACACAATACAGAACCACCGATTTTTCACATCCACTGCTAAGACAGTACCTCAGAGGGGCCAAAAACATAAGATCTCCAAGGAGAGCACCAATACCTGCATGGGACCTCAATTATGTCTTGGAAAAACTCACACTTCCGCCTTTTGAGCCAGCCAATACAGCTGAAATAAAGTTCTTATCTTGGAAAACAGCTGCTCTTCTAGCAATAACCTCTGCAAGACCTGTCTCAGAGTTACAGGCACTCATGGCTGTGGAACCTTTTATCATTTTTCATCCAGACAGGGTTTCTCTGAGGACGAACCCGACATTTATGCCTAAGGTAATGTCCATTGTGGCCCTTAATCAAACCATTCACTTGCCTACCTTTTATCCAAAACCACAGAATAAGGGTGAGAGACTCTTGCACGCTTTGGACATGCACAGACCGCTATGCTTCTACTTGGACAGAACTAAAGCTTTCAGAAAGATTGATAAACTCTTAGTAGCATATGCTGCAGGATCACAATGAAAGGCCATCTCAAAGCAGACTATTTCAAAATGGATAGGCCACTGCATTCGTCTCTGCTATTCACTACATGGCAAATCAGTGCCTAAGGGCATTAGGCCTCACTCTACCAGAGCAGCAGCTACTTCAGCAACCTTCCTCAGAGGAGTACCAACCAATAACATTTTAGAGGCTGCAACTTGAGTTCAGTGCACACTTTTACCAAGCACTACCACTTTCCTCTCTATTCTAAGTCTAGAGCAGGCTTTGCCACTGCAGTTCTGCAGGGCCTTATAGCCTCTCCTAATCCTGTTTAGACCCAGCCACCCTTCCTCAGCTTTGGGATTCAACCCAAGTGTAATGAATGCAACAGTGAAACATGATGAACATAGTACAGTTGTGTACCTACCATAAATGTAGATGTTCGAGTGTATTCACTGTTGCAGTCCTGGTTACCCACCCACCATCCCCCTCTTTTCTTTGCTGCGACTTCTGTACTTCTCTATCCTATACAACCTGTGTGGTGTATTTGTTTGTAGATGAAGAAAATGTTTATTTTTGTGCATGCAAACTTATTGGCATAATTTCCAGCCTACCGATTTGGGGGCACCTGACATCTGGGGCAAGAAAAATTGAAGAAAATGGCTTCTGCTGCATCTTTTATACCCCTGGCACACTGATGGGGAAGAGGCGACAGCAACCGATGCCGGACCTAGACTTTGGAATTCAGGCCGACTGCGGGTAGCCTGCCAGCAGGATAACCCAAGTGTAATGACTGCAACAGTGAATACACTCTAACATCTACATTTATGGGAGGTACACAACTGTACTTTCCTCAGAGGGGCCAAAAACTTAATGTCACCCGGGAGAGCCCCTACTCCAGGCTGGGACCTTAACTTTGTACTGGAAAAGCTCACTTTACCTCCCTTTGAGCCAGCTGCAAATGCAGAGTTGAAATTCCTTTCTTGGAAAACAGCCTTCCTTCTAGCCATCAAGAAGGGTGTCTGAATTACAGGCTGTCATGACAGTGGAGCCTTTCATCATCTTTCATGCAGACAGGGTGTCCCTCAGTACAAATCCCTCCTTCATGCCCAAGGTGGTATCCATTGTGGCCCTTAATCAGTCCATTAATTTCCCAGCCTTCTTTTCTAATCCACAGAACAAAGGGGAACGAATACTGCACTCTGTGACATGCACAGAAAACTTAGATTTTACTTGGACAGGACTAAACCTCTCGGGAAATCTAAACAGCTGCTGGTTGCATTTGCTGCAGGGGCAGAGGGGAAGGCCATTTCAAAGCGAACCATTTCTAAGTGGATAGACCACTGCATTCATTTCTGCTATAGGCACCATGGAAATTTACCCCACAGGGGATAAGACCACATTTCAACCAGGGCTGCATCTTACCTCTACAGCCTTTCTCAGAGGTGTACCTACCAGGGACATCCTAGAAGCTGCTACCTGGAGTTCTGTACATATCTTCAAGCATTACCACTTATTTTTTTTGAAATCCAGAGCTGGCTTTGCCACTGCAGTCTTGCAGGGCCTTATAGCTGGTCCTAATGCTATGTAATTACCTCCTCCCATCCTTAGCTTTGGGAATCTACCCAAATGTGATGACTGCAACAGTGAAACATGAATAACATAGTACAGTTGTGTACACTAAATGTAGATCTTGGAGTGTATTCACTATTGCAGTCCTGGTTACATTCCCTACAGCCCCCCTGACTTCTATTGACAATACTTCTATTCTTGTTTGCTATGCTTAAAGCTTTTTGGTTTATTTGCTTTTTTGTTGGAGGTGTAACCTTGTATAGAATTGCTTCCCATTATGGGGGCACTTGATATCTGGGGCACAAGATACTGATGTAATGGCGTCAGCTGCATGCTTTATACGTCTGATGCCATGGGAAGATGAGGCAGGACCCAAGACTTTGATAATCAGGCCGACTGAGGGCTATTGCAAGCAGATAACCCAAATGTGATGACTGCAACAGTGAATACACTCGAACATCTACATTTATGGTAAGTGTAAGCAACTGTACTTTCTTGCAGTCAGGCCTTTTCCATTTGTTTTTTTTTTTTTTTTTTTTTTGTAAAGCTTACATAGGTAACTTGTTAGGTTCATAATAATTGATATGATGTAGGTTGATTTTAAGTATTGAGATGCCTGAATCTAAAATCGTTTTCTTTCCATCAGGAATGGTGAAACAGTTGGCGCAGCAAGACTCAGGAAATGCACATGAGCAGAATCGCCATCATTCAGTGCAGCAGGATAGAAAAAATCCTGGAAATGAGCAGTTTCCATCTTGGAATCCAGACAGGGGATACACGCCTCCATGCAGAAGGCAGAAGGAGACCACTTCAGAAGAGCTCAACAGGTTAGTGGATCAAACCCTTCTGTGTACAGTTTACAAGACGTCCGTTATTTTATTGGCACTGTATAATCATTTCTTTCATAGCCAGTTTGCTCGACTGGACCCTTTACTGATTTTGTAGAGGAGGGCATAGCATGTAGGTGTGACATCAGGGCCATTTTGCTATATTAATTTGGCTCCCTTTGCCCAACTAACAAGTTCTTTAACGGACCCTTCAAGGTCAGTGCTCTTTCCTGGAAGATCCCATGGATCGGACCATTCCATTCAACAGGACCTGTTGTAGGCATCTACAGTGCTGATGGTGTTAACTCAGTTTAGACAAAGTCTGCCCCTTTAACAGGAGGTCTTATTACACATCAGTATTCCTGAAACCACAGTGGCCCATTTTGCATTGTTTGGACTTTCAGTATTGCCTGCTAAAAGTAATGTGGTATATCAGCAAGCAAGGGAAAATTGGGTACCCCCTTTGGCAGGAAGTCTTGAAGCTTTGGGCTTGTAAAAATACAATTACAACAGATGTTCTTCATTTCACTGTTGCAGTCATTACATTTGGGTAATCTGGCAGGTTGCCCTCAGTCACCCTGATTAACAAAGTCTTGGGTCCTGCATTGGTTGCTGTCCCTTCTTCCATGACGTCAGGTCATCAGGGGTATAAAACATGCTGCCGACACCATTTTCACAGTCTTTCTTGCCACACGGTGCCCGAAGCCGAAGCAGTTCGCAAATGCCGGTCGACAGACTCCTGAAATTTTCATTTTCGAGTTTCAGAACCGAAGTCTTCAACTTAAAGCTAAGTACCCCATTGGGAAACCTTTTTCTTGCTCCTTACCGATGTCAGTAAAAGTTAATAATTGTATTACTTGTGGGAAGCAAATACCTCATGAGGATTTTCATTTGTACTGTATTCCATGCCTAGGCCCTGACCACAAAGTGCCTTGCTGTCAGTTTTGTGCTAAATTTAATCAACGCAGTAAGAGTCCGTATATGTTTGCATCTAAATATTTTGGCTCAAGATTTAACTATGCAGAAATGTCATCGGTTAGCAATCCGACTACCGGAATACACAAAAAGCGCAAAGAAAAAGACAAGAGACCGAGGTCCAAAACCGACGACAAAGCTTCTCCTAAGCTATTTGCTGGTTCGGAGGTACTCAGTGAGGCCCTTTCGCAGTCCCTGATGCCCGCTACTTTTGATTTGCCGGCCTCTACTGAGACCCATTTGGAGTCTGGTATGCTGCGAGACGCTTTAAGTATTGAAACCGCGGATGTCTGTACCTTAGATAGGTCCGGAGCCGCTGGGCAGGCACCGGCTTATGAAGGTGTTTTCAGGCCTAAAGATTTGTATATTAAACCGATGCCATCTTCAAAACCTAGGCCAAAATAAAATTCTATGTCTAAAAAATGACGCTTGGACCACGTGCACAGGCCCCTATGCCTAAAAAACAAATCAAAATGACTGAGGATTTAATTACATTGATCAGGGGTTCCCATCCCCCTCCTGCTAAGAGGCCTAGGCAAGGCACTGACTATGAATCTTCAGATCAGGTTTCTATTTCTTCTGATTAGGAATTATCTATTCCGCCTTATGAGGACTCTGATACAGAAGAATCCATCCCTTCTGCTTCTCTTCCTGAGGATTTTTCTTTTGGAGAAATTGCATACCTTAAAGGAACACTTTCACTGGGAGAGTCAGGATTTCTCAATCTAAAAAGAGGCTTAGGGATTTCCTTCTTCCTCAGCATAGTCCTTTGGCTGTACCTTCTGATGTTTGTGTTTCACTGTTGCAGTCATTACTCTTGGGTTATCCTGCTGGCAGGCTACCCGCAGTCCGCCTGAATTCCAAAGTCTTGGTCCGGCGTCTGTTGCTGTTGCCTCTTCCCTGACGATGTGCCAGGGGTATAAAAGATGCAGACGACGCCATTTTTTCAGTCTTTCTTGCCGCGCAGTGCCCAAAGCTAAAGCAATTTTGCAAGTGCCGGTCAGCCGACTTCTGAGAGTTTCAAAATCGAATTTCAGATCCGAAGTCTTCATTAAAGCCAAGTACCCCATTGGGGAAACTTTTTTCTTGCTCCAGACCGATGTCAGAAAAAGTTAATAGTTGTATTTCTTGTGGTAAGCAAATACCTCATAAGGATTTTCATTCTTACTGTATTCCTTGCCTACGCCCTGATGACAACGTTGCTAGCTGTCGGTTTTGTGCTAGATTTAACCAAAGCACTGTTAAGCGTCGGTACGATTTTGCCTTTCAGTACTTTGGCCTAAGGTTTAATTATATAATGCCGCCGGAACAACCGACGACCGGAGTTTATAAAAAGCGCAAGGAAAAGGACTGGCATCCGAGGTTCAAAACCGATGAGGCCCCGGCTAGGCCAATCACCGGTTCTCAGTGAGGCGCTTTCGCAGCCCCTGACGCCCACTACCGACTCCCACGTGGAGCCAACTAGGCCTTTGGATACTCAAGGTATTGGACCCTCGGAAACTATTCCCTCAGATGGGTCCGGAGTTGCTGAACAGGCATCGGCTTCTGAGGGTGTTTTCAGACCTACACAATTATATGTCAAGCCTACCTCAGCTTCAAAGACTAAAACAGCTCTAAAGACAAAGAAACAAGTACAGCATTTTCCTGGACAGACTTCCATGCCTAAGAGACGGATGCTTAAAATGGCCGAAGACCTAATTAATTTGATCAGGGGTTCCCATCCCCCTCCTGATAAGAGGCCTAGGCAAGAGACAAAATATGACTCTTCTGATCAGGTTTCAATTTCCTCTGACTCCTCTTCTGAACAGGGATACTCTTTTCCTCCCTATGAGAATTCTGATGCTGAAGAATCTATTCCTTCAGCCTCTCCTCCTGAGGATTATTCTTTTGGGGAAACCCTGCATATCATGAGGGAGCATTTTCACTGGGAGAACCAAGATTATTCAGAATCTAAGAAAAGGCTCAAAGATTTTTCTTTTACTACCTCAGCATAGACCTCTTGCTATTCCACCTGTTCTAGACATTGTAGATTATGTATTTTCAGATTCTCTCCTGTCTCCTGACTCTTTACCCCCTGCACCTGCTAAGCCAGACATATACTACAGGGTTCCAGACTCTCATAAATGTCTATATAAAAACCCTGCTGCTGACCCAGAAGCTACATCTCAGGATCCCAATGGGGGTCAAAGCTTCCACTGCAAAAAAACCTGTCCCCTCTGATAGGGATTCTAGGGCACTGGACAGATGGGGGAAAAAGTTTATACTTCTGCTACCATGGCTGTATGGGCTTTAAATTGTCAGTTTTATATGCTTAAATATCAGCAGTACTTAATGTCACTGCTTAAACAGAAAATGTTGACAAATTCTGAATGTTCTGATAACAAAGAAATGCAGGATTTATTGCATGCATTGTGATAACCAGGAAATGCAGGATTTATTGCATGCAGCTGAACAAGTGGGAAAACATACTTTGCAATGTGGTTTTGATTCACTGGAGACCTCTTGCAGGGCCACTGTTGCGGGTTCTGTCATTAGAAGGCATGCTTGCTTAAAGGAACAGAATCTGCCTGATCATGTTAAAGTAAAATTACTGGATGCTCCATTACAGCATGATACTTTGTTCTGTGTTAAGGCAGAAGAGGTGTTGAAGAAAATGGAGGAAAAAGCGAAATCCATGCAGACAGTTAAGGATTTTCTACAGGTGCTGCCACCCAGGTTCAGCAGGAACTGGCCTGCAAAGAATTGGTCCTTTCCAGCGTCAGACAGGCCACAAAGAGGCAGATACAGGCGCCCCAGAGGCAGATCACAGCCCCAAGACTCATACAGGCCTAAACAATGGGGTGCTTCTTCCTCCAAAAGTGGAGAAGACAAATCACAACCATACAGGAAACAGTCCCAATGACTTTCCTCTGCCAGAACCAAGCACTTATCTTTTGGCAGTCCCCTTAGGGGGAAAACTAGCACTTTTTTCACCAAATTGGCACTATAACCCAGGACAAATGGGTCTTGAACATTGTGTCTCAGGGCTACAGGTTCCACTTTCACACCCTGCCAAGGGCAAAATGTATGCCAGACCTGCCACACATTCAATGGGCAGAGGCACAAAAACAAGTTTCATCCCTCATGGACATGAGGGCCATTCAGCAAGTACCACAACAAGAGCATGGACAAGGATTTTACTCGAGACTTTTCCTTGTGCCCAGAAAGGACAAAGCCTGGAGACCAATACTGGACCTGTCTATTCTAAACACATTTCTGGACGTTCCAAAATTCAAAATGTTGAGACTGCAGCAGCTACTGCCCATGCTGGGCAAGAAGGCTTGGCTCGTTACTTTGGACCTAAAAGAGGCATACCTGCATGTCCCAATCAGACAAGCTTGCAGAAGATGCCTCAGATTCATAGCTGGCTCAATGCACTACCAATTCTCTGCACTGCCCTTTGGCTTATCTACTGCGCCCAGGGTCTTCACCAAATGCCTGGCACCAGTAATTACATTTTGCAGACAGAGAAATTCAAATATATCCTTACTTGGACGACTGCCTTATTCAAGCAGAGAACAAAGACATTTACAGCATCTGGCATTTGTAAAAAGATTAATAATTTGCCTAGGGTACACAGTAAACAAAAAGGAATCAAAACTAGTACCCTCTCGAGATAATATTCCTGGGCGCAAGCTTAAATACAACTGCCCAGATGGCTTATCTTACGCCAGACAAAGACAACTGACTTTTTTCTTCAAAATGTTGGCAACAAAGACCCAGTTAACTGCAAGAAAAATTCTGCAGGCTTTTCATGGCATCCTGCATTCTGCTAATTCCATATGCCAGACTGCATATGAGGAAACTACAGTGGTATCTAAAAAGAGTTTGGAGTCAACATTGCCACAGCTTGGAAACATTAATTACACTCATTCCCTGCCTGCAACAGGAGTTTCGATGGTGGGCACAGGCCTGTCACCACAACAAGGGACGGCCTTTCACTTTACCCGCAGCCTGGCAGACACTAACAACGGATGCATCAGATTATGCCTGGGGGGCCCACATGGCAGGAAAATGTAATCCGGGCACATGGCCCGCAAGCCAGATGCATCTTCATATCAATCAAAAAGAGATTCTAGCTGTTCAGAATACCCTGACAGCTTTCAAGGATTTACTCCATCCAGGCCAACTACTAATAAAGACGGACAATACTACAGTCATGTGGTACATAAAGCAGGGAGGCACACGTTCATACCCCCTTTGCAGACAAGCCATGACTTTGTGGGATCCAGCATTGACTTATCAAGTTCACCTGCAAGCACAATTCCTGCCAAGAAAAATAAATACTCTGGCAGACGAACTAAGCAGAAACCTCATGAGTGGAAACTGGATCCACAAGTCTTCAGTTTGATAATAAGGAAATGGGGATGCCCAGACATAGATCTATTTGCCTCCCCTCACAACTGCCAACTACAGAAATTCTGCACAAGGATTTACCACAAGCAAGCATGGAAAGTGGATGCTCTATCCTTCAGCTGGAAAAACCTAACAGTATATGCCTTTCCTTCACTGCCTCTCCTCCCCAAGGTACTCCTAAATGTCAGACAAGAGAAGCCAAAAATGATACTGATTGCTCCAGACTGGCCATGCCAGCACTGGTATTCAATCCTAAAGAACGTTTCTCAAGGTCCAGCCTGGACATTGCCTCAAACGTACAAAGGAACAGAAGGCTCAACCGTTGCAAAAGAATAACCACCAAGTAGATGTGATTTTTAGCGCTTTCTTCCACTTTATTTGAAAATGTGAACTTCATCAGAAAAACGGGAACTCTCCCATGTTCCCGTTTTTATACAAGACAGGAAATGATGTGAAATGACGAGTGAATGAATTAATAATAATTATCCTCAAGAAATTAATGTATTATAAAACCATAATTGCAGCAACATATCATAATAAAACAGTAAAACAATCTAAAATGTTACTTATATTCACTCCTAATAAACCTGTAACATAAAATAAAAATGTTATGTTATGGACTTATTTCCATGTAATATTCTCTTGTAATTCTGTATCTGATGTGTGAATTTAGATCATTCACCCCTCATAATGACTATTATAAATATCCAATAGTGATCAAATTCAACATTAATTAGTCTAATAAAAATCCAAATATGAAAATGTTAATATATAATATTTTGCTTGATATTATATACATATTGTAAATAAATAAATGGATGAATAAACTACTAGAATACTCTCACTAATAAATATTAATAAAATATTAAATGTGAATTGATCGAAAAATTCATTGTCTTACATGTATAACCAAATATGTTACATAAATATGTGAGATTCATGAATTACAAAACTAATCTTAAACTTATAAAAATACAAAATATATAAACATTTGATCTTCTAATACCTCTTCTACTCTCAAACATTAAATTTGTAAAATCATGACTCCTGACGGAGCCCAGAAAACTAAACAATAAAAATAATGAGTAGATGAACACCTAATCATGTTGATAATATATTAATATACATGGGAGAGTTTTATCATTTTCCATCCAGACAGGGTTTCTCTGAGGACAAATCTCCAGTGTGGCCCTTAACCAAACCATTCATTTGCCTACGTTTTATCCAAACCCACAGAACAAGGGTGAGAGACTTCTGCATTCTTTGGACATGCACAGACAGCTACGCTTCTCCTTGGGCAGAACTAAAGCTTTCAGAAAGTCTAAGCAACTTTTAGTGGCATATGCTGCAGGATCACAAGGAAAGGCCATCTCAAAACAGACTATTTCAAAATGGATAGGCCATTGTATTCGCTTCTGCTACTCACAGCTTGGCAAATCAGTGCCTAAGGGCATTAGGCCACATTCTACCAGAGCAGCAGCCACTTCAGCAGCCTTTCTCAGAGGAGGACCAACCAAAGACATCTTAGAGGCTGCAACTTGGAGTTCAGTGCACACTTTCACAAAGCTCAACCACTTGCCTCTCTACTCTAAATCCAGAGCAAGCTTTGCCACTGCAATTCTGCAGGGCCTCCTAGCCTCTCCTAATCTTAATTAGCCCAGCCACCCATCCTCTGCTTTGGGATTCAACCCAAGAGTAATGACTGCAACAATGAAACACGAACATAATACAGTTGTGTACCTACCATAAATGTAGATGTTCGAATGTATTCACTGTTGCAGTCCAGGTTACCCACCCACCATCCCCCTTTTCTTTGCTGGGTCTTATCTGCACTTCTCTATTCTATACAACCTATGTGGTGTATTTGCTTGTAGATGAAGGAAATGTTTACCTTAGTGCATGCATCCTTTTTGGCATAATCTATTTAGCCTACCCTTTTGGTGGCACCTGACATCTGGGGCAAGAAAAACTGAAGAAAATGGCGTCTGCTGCATCTTTTATACCCCTGGCACACTGATGTCAGGGAAAAGGCGACATCAACCGACGCCAGACCTAGACTTTGGAATTCAGGCCGACTGCGGGTAGCCTGCCAGCAGGATAACCCAAGAGTAATGACTGCAACAGTGAATACACTAACATCTACATTTATGGTAGATACACAACTGTACTTTCTAGACATTGTTGATTATGTTTTCTTAGAAACCAGCATGGCTCCTGATTCCTTGCTTCTGGCTCCTAGTAAGCCAGACAGATATTACAGTGTTCCTGACTCCCACAAATTCCTTTTTAAAAACCCTACTGCTGACCCTGAAACCATTTCCCTGGGTCCCAAGGGTGTTAAGGCTTTTAATGCTAAAATTCCTACCCCTTTTGATAGAGACTCCATGGTGCTAGATAAATGGGGTAAGAAGGTTTACACGTCTGCAACCTTGGCAATCAGGGCTTTAAACTGTCAATTTCATATGCTTAAATATCAGCAGCATGCCATGGGCTTACTTAAACAGAAAATTATGTTTATTTCTGACTGTGTGGAAAATAGAGTTACAGGATTTATTGCATTTGTCTGAACAAGTTGGAACGCATACTTTGCAATGTGGTTTTGATTCCTTGGAGGTCTCTTGCAGGGCTGCTGTAACTGGATCTGTGATAAGAAGGCATGCTTCGTTCAAGGAGCAAAATCCACCTGATCATGTTAAAGCAAAATTGTTGGATGCTCCTTTACAACAAGACAGTCTATTTGGTAATAAGGCAGAAGTTGTTTTGAAAAAGATGGAAGATGAAGCTAAATCTCTTCTACTTTCAGCTTTTCCCAGCTAAGGGTCGCCACAGCGGATCATCTGTCCACTCATGATTGGCAGTGGAGTTTAACAGTGTCTAGTTGCCAGCATGGTGCCCAACCTTCCACAGAAGGCACATATGTGCACACCCTCACACCTAGGGCCAATTTAGAGTGTCCAATCCACCTACTGCATGTCTTTGGGATGTGGGAGGAATCCGGAGCACCCGGAGGAAACCCATACGACCACAGGGAGGACTGCAGACTCCGCACAGAAGGCACCGCAGCCGAGAATCAAACCGGAGAACCTCTTGCTGTGAGGCGGCAATGCTAACCGCTGCACCACCGTGGCTGCCCAAGATAAAGCTACATCTATGCAAACTAAAAGATTTCCTACAAGTGCAGCCACCCAGGTTCAGTAGGCACTAACCTTTTAAGAACTGGGTCCTTTCCAGTACCCACCAGGGCATTCAGATCAAACCCAGACACTACAAAGGCTCCAGGTTTCAGTCACAAGGAACTTGCAGAACAAAACAATGGGGTGCCTCCACCTCCAAATCTGGAATTAACAAGGCACCTCTCTATGGTAAACAGTCTCAATGACTTTCCTCTGCCATCGCCAAGCACTTATCTTTTGGCAGCCCCTTTAGGGGGAAAACTGGCACTTCATGCATAAAATTGGCATGTAATTACCCAGGACAAGTGGGTTTTAAATATAGTATCCTAAATATAGTATCCTAGGGATACAGATTTCATTTCCACACGTTGCCAATCCCAAACGGATGGCCAGATCTGCCGCCAAATCAGTGGGCAGAGGCCCAGAAACAAATTATGTCCCTCATGAAGATTGGGGCTATTCATCCAGTACCGGAAAAGGGACAAGGTTTTTATTCAAGACTTTTCCTGGTACCCAGAAAAGACAAATCATGGCGTCCAATTCTGGACTTCACCATTCTAAATACATTCCTGGACATTCCAAAATTCAAGATGCTGACTCTACAACAGTTAATGCCTATGCTAGACAAGGATGCCCGATTGGTAACTCTAGACTTAAAAGAGGCTTACCTGCATATCCCAATCAGGGAATCTTGCAGAAGATACCTCTGCTTCAAAGTAGGCCATTTGCATTACCAGTTCTCTGCACTGCCATTTGGCTTCTCTACTGCACCCAGGGTATTTACAAAGTGCCTGGCACCAGTAATTGCATTGTGCAGACAAAGAAACATTCAAATTTATCCTTATCTGGACGATCGCCTAATTCAGGCAGAAAACAAGGACACACTTTTACAGCATCTGGCATTTGTAAAAAGGCTTCTAACTTGTCTAGGGTCCACCATAAACAAAAAGAAATCAACTGGTACCCTCTCAAATTACATTCCTGGGTGCAAGCTTGAATACAACTGCCCAGATGACTTACCTCACGCCAGAAAAACAAATTCAATTGATGACTTCAAACAAGTGGCCACAAAGACCCAGCTATCTGCAAGACAAATTCTGCAGGCCTTTGGGATCATGGCTTCCTGCATTATAATAATTCCATATGCAAGACTGCATATGAGGAAACTTCAATGGTACCTAAAAAGCTTATAGTCAACATTGTCACAGCCTGGAAACAATGATTCCTATCATTCCTTGCCTGCAGCAAGAGTTCCTATGGTGGGCAGAGGCCTGTCACCTAAACAAGGGACTGTCATTCATTCCACCCCCTGCCGCCCTAACCCTCACTACAGCCGCATCAGATTATGCTTGGGGGGGGGGGCTCATCTGGCAGGGAGATGCATTCAGGGCCAATAGAGCACAAATCAAATGCACCTACATATCAACCAGAAAGAGATGCTAGCTGTACAGAATGCTCTGACAGCCTTCAAGGACTGTCTTCATCCAGGACAACTACTGATAGACAGACAACACCATAGTCATGTGGTACATAAACAAGCAGGGGGGTACCCATTCTTACCCCCCCCCCCCCTGCAGACTAGCCATGGCTTTATGAACACGGCCTTGACTTATCAAATTCATCTACAAGCTCAATTCCTGCCAGGAAAGCAAAATACTCTGGCAGACGAACTAAGCAGAAATTTTATGGACCCACACGAATGGAAACTGGATCCACAAATCTTCAGCATGTTGACACGCAAATGGGGGAGCCCAGACATGGATCTTTTTGCCTCACTCCAAAACTACCAGTTGGATAAATTCTGCACAAGAATTCATCACAAAAATGCAAGGAAAGTGGATGCTGTATCCTTCAGCTGGAAAAACCCATCAGTCTATGCCTTTCCCCCTCTGCCTCTACTCTCCATGGTCTTAAACGTCAGACAGGAAAAAACAAAATTGATTCTGATTGCTCCAGACTGGCCTCGCCAACACTGGTACCTGCTCTTACGCAATTTGCCACACCTTTCTCCGTGGTATCTGCCTCAGACACCTTATCTGCTGTCTCAGCAGAACTATCAAATTCTGCACACTCTCCTCCAAACTCTGAATCTTGCAGCATGGCTTAATCAACTAATTTCACCAGTTACATCTCTCAGCAAACCTGTGATGGATGTCATTTTGGAGGCTAGAAAGCCTAGTACTAGAAAATCTTATGCTGATAAATGGAAAAGATTCTGTGCCTGGAACCAAGCACAAGGAATAAGCACAGCAATGCCCAATATTCCTCAGATTCTGCAATATTTAACTGAGATGCTTCACAAGGGCCTGTCTTTCTCTTACATAAAAATCCATGCCTCTGCCATTTCAGCTCATTTACAACACAGAGCCTCCCCTCTTTTCTCATACCCTGCTAAAGCAGTAGCTCAGAGGGGCCAAAAATTTAAGTCCTCCCAGGAGAGCACCAACTCCTACATGGAACCTCAATTTTGTGTTGGAAAAGCTCACCCTACCTCCTTTTGAGCCAGCTGCTACTGCAGACATAAAATGTCTCTCTTGGAAGACTGCTTTTCTTTTAGCAGTCACTTCAGCTAGAAGGAGTTGGTGCTCTCCTGGGAGGACTTAAATTTCACACTCCTCAAAACCGAGGTGGAATCCTTCAAAGCCCCCGGGCCTGTGGAAAATACGGCCCAGACCGCAGAATCCTTTATAAATGCATTCTATGAACACCTTCAGGAATGCATGGATCATGCAATCCCAAATAAAACCAAGACCCAATCCTCCAAAGGCAGACGACCTGTCTGGTGGACCCCAGCCATAAACAAACTATACAATAGAAGGAGGAAGCTACTACATGATAGAGCAAAATCCCAAAAAGGGAAGGCATCTCTGATCAGTATTAGCAAAAAACTAAGGGCACTCATAAAATCGCCAAAGGCCAGCAACGAGAGAAAAATTGCACAGGACACTAAGGATAATCACAAGGCTTTCTTTAGTTATGTTAGGAACCTGGGTGGGAATTCCCAGATATGCTCAGAATTAGTACAAAATGACAAAAAATACACCGAACCCACAGACATTGCCAACATCCTAGCTGACAGGTTCAGCACAAACTCCCCTCCCACCAAAGGGCAAATATCTATCCCAGCAGAGTGCTTGCCCCCCTGACATCTCAGATGCTCAGGTGGGAGCCGCCCTCTCCAAAGCAAAAAACACAGCATCAATGGGACTAGCCGGTGTCCCAGGCTGCGTCCTACATGAACTCCAAGAAGAGCTAAACCCAAACATAAAACTACTGTTCAATCTCAGCCTTACTACAGGATATGTACCCATAGAGTGGCGTACAGCAACAGTGGTCCCTCTCCACAAAGGTGGTGCCTCAACGGACCCTGGAAACTATCGCCCCATAAGCCTGACTAGCTTGGTCTGCAAAGCTATGGAAAGGATCATCATGGACCTCATAAGTAAAGATATTGGGGACCTACAGACACTGGATCCTACCCAGTTCGGCTTTGTTAAGGGCAGATCTTGCCTTTTAAACCTGGTTGACTTCTTTGAAACAGTCACCAAGGCCATTGACTAAGGGAAGGTGGTCTACACAGCCTATCTGGACCTCGCAAAAGCCTTCGATACAATACCCCACTCAGGCATTATAGATAAGCTCACCAGCTTAAATATAAACCCCTATGTCACTAGATGGGTTGCAAACTGGCTCAAGGACAAAACCCACATGGTTAGAATTGCTGGAGCCATGTCAGACTCCAAACCAGTTACAAGTGGCGTCCCACAAGGCTCAGTCCTGGGACATCTCTTGTTTGGTATATATTTCTCGGAGGTACAGGCCAACACAGAAGGACTGTGGCTGACCAAGTTCGCAGATGACTGCAAACAGGGCGCCGTAATCGACTCTCCAGCCGACACAAGCATCCTCCAAAAGGGCCTCATAGAAACAGACAACTGGTGCCAGAGCCATGGCCTCAAGCTAAACGCCAAAAGTGTATAGTCATCCCTTTGGCAAAAACAGTGCCCACAAATTACCACATAGGTGGTAATCCATTAAGTACAGAAGAAGTAATTAGGGACCTGGGGACCCAAATTGATAGCAATCTCTCATTTGACAACCACGTGGCCAAAGTGGTTAGAAAAACATTTTATGTAGCCCACCTAATCATGAAGGGATTCACATCTAGATCAGGGGAGGTCATCGTGCCTCTTTACTCATCCCTCATCAGGCCCATAATTGAGTACAATGCCCCTTTTGGGATGTACCTTGCCAGACACCTGCAGCAACTGGAAAGACCCCAAAAGTACCTCACCAAGAGGATCAAGGGCTCAAACAGATGCCATATGCTGCCCGGTTAAAGAAACTCCAGCTCTACTCAGTGGCATACCGCCTGTTCAGAGGCGATCTGTGCCTGACGTATAAAGCCATGTCCAACCCGGAATTAATGGACATGCTGCACCTCAGAAAATCCAAATCCCATCTAGCTACGCTACCGAGAGACTTGAAACTCAGCACTGAAATAAATAGGACATGCTGGAGGGACAGATTCATAACCCAGAGGCTCCCTTCACTCTGGAATAAAATCCCAATCCAGGTTAGGCAGAGTCCCTCATTGACTCTCTTCAAGAGGAATCTTGATGAGTGGATGGGAGATCGTAGTTTTACCCCGGGTATCACTTCTGTGTCACTGTTAGACAGAGGCACAGTATACTAACCTCGAAAAAGGGCATAGCAAAATTAATTTAAAATGGGTGGCGAAAGCCAAACACACTCTGGCTAGGCTTATAAATGCCCTAGGGCAGATAGCCTAGTATGAACCTATGAACCTATGAGGATTTCAGAACTACAGACCTTCATGGCAGTGGAACCTTATAATGTCCTTCAAGGATGCATCTGCAGTCGTAACATATGGGTTGTCCTGCCTCAGGCAGCCCTTCGGTCGGCCGGATTCCAAAGTCTGGGTCTGGCCTCAGCTGATGTCGCACTTTCCCCGACGTCAGAACTTCTGGGGTATAAAGGCATCAGCCGACGCCATTTTCCTCTGTCTTTCTTGCCACACGGTGCCCGAAGCAGAAGCTGTTCCCAAGTGCCGGTCGGTCAGGTCCAGAGATTTCAGCTACCGAAGACTACGAAAAAAGCTAAGTACCCCGTTGGGGACTCTTTCTTGCCTCAGCCGATGTCAGACAAAGTAAATAATTGTTTAACTTGTGGGAAACAAATACCTCATAAGGATTTCCATTCTTACTGCCTTCCTTGCTTAGGCCCAGACCACGACGTATCAGCTTGTTTAGCCTGTGCCTCCTTCAACCGACGGACTCTTAGACGTCGGTCGGAGTTTGCAGAGGAATTTTTGGAACCGCTTTTGCTTATAAAATGCCGTCGGAGACTCCGACTTAGCATATGGTCAAAAGACGCAAGGAAAAGGACCGACACTCGCGGCCCGCGGTTTCGGCTGAAACCACGGCTAGGTCTACCGCAAGATTCTCGGTTTCGGCTGAAACAGAGTCCACGGTTATTACTCCTACCGAAACCATACCTCCGACCACCAAGGCCAGAGGGGCCCCGGCTGAGCCGGCTTCAGAACTCCCTACTGAAGCCAGTGCTCAAGAATTGTCCGACACCATACCTTTGGACATTTCTACCCCTGTACGTGGGGCAGCTAGGCCCCCAGCTTCTATGTCTATTAAGGCCTTTTCCGGGGCTAAAGCTGCCAAACTTTCAAAAGCTTTGCCTGCCAAATCTACTTCCCAGAGGCCTTCCTCTAGTACTCAGATTCTCAGTCTTGCTGAGGACCTTATATCCTTAATTAGGGGTTCCCAAACTCACCCAGACAGGGCCTCCCAACCACCTCCAGACAAAAGGCCCAGGACTGATCCCTCTGAACCTCTCTCCTCAGATTACTCCACGGATGGATCTGATTTGTCAGAGCATCAGGAAGGGGCCTACTCGCCTTATGAGGATTCAGATGCAGAAGATTCTATTCCTTCGGCCACCCCACCTGAAGAATTTTCCTTTGGGGAGACTTTACACTCCATGAGGGAGCACTTTCAATGGCAGGGTCAGGATTTCTCTGATTCTAGAAAAAGATTAAGGACCTTTTTGCATTTGCCCCAGCATAGGCCCTTAGCCATACCACCTGTTCTAACTGTAATTGATGATGTGTACAATGATGTCAGTACTGCACCTGATTCTCTTCCCCTGGCCCCTGCCAAACCTGACGGATATTACAGGGTCCCGGATTCTCACTTCCACCTGTATAAAGCCCATGCTGCAGACCCAGAAACTATTTCTCAGGGCCCTAAAGGGGTTGCAGCTGCTACTGCCAGAAATCCCCTACCCTCTGAAAGAGAGTCTAGAGCATTAGAGAGATGGGCAAAAAAGGTTTATACATCTGCTACTCTTTCTGCCAGGGCATTAAACTCTCAATTCCATATGATACAGTACCAAGAATTTTTGTTAGATCAGCTGAATAAGAAGCTTTCTTCTCCTGAACCTTTAGACCGTAAATCCCTTCAGGATTTGGTACACAACTCTCAGCAGGTCAGTAATCATTTCTTAAAATGTGGCTATGATGCACTGGAGGCTTCATTTAGATCAGCTATGACTGGGGCAGTAATTCGTAGGCATGCCTGGCTGAAGGAGCAATCTTTTCCAGACCATGTCAAGGCTAAACTCCTCGATGCTCCAATGGAGAAACAAAATTTATTTGGCTCCCCTGCACAGGAGATTCTAAAGAAGGTGGAAGAAAAAGCAAAATCTGTGCAAACAGTAAAGGAATTCCTGCAGGTCCAACCTCCGAGATTCAACAGAAACTGGCCTACAAAGAATTGGTCCTTTCCAGACACCTCCAGAGCACAGAGGGGCAGGAACAGATGCCCTAGAGGCAGAGGTCAATCAAAGGGTGCCTACAGGGGCCGTCAGTGGCAGCCTGCCAACCAGAGTAGTGCCACAGCTACAGCTACAACTACAACCACTACCACAGGACAGACCCAATGACTTGACTCTGATTCCGCCTACCAGGGATCAACTGGAAGCTCCCTTGGGCGGAAAGCTGGCTTTATTCTCGAAAAACTGGCATTGCATTACAAAGGATACATGGACATTGCAAACAATAGACAAAGGATACAGGTTTTACTTCCACACTTTGCCAAAAAGGGGCGGAATGCCAAACCTTCCACCAAACCAGAAGGCAGAGGCTTTAAGACAAATCAGCAATTTACTTCAGATGAAAGCTATAGAAAGGGTACCATCTATAGAACAAGGCCAAGGATTTTACTCCAGATTATTCCTGGTACCAAGAAAAGAAAACCAGTGGAGACCTATTCTCGACCTGTTCGCACTGAACACATATCTCATTGTGCCAAAATTCAAAATGCTGACCCTACAGCAACTTCTTCCCATGCTGGGCAAGGAGTCTTGGCTGGTGAAGGAGGCATACCTGCACGTCCCTATCCGACCAGATTGCAGAAGACACCTCAGATTTCTTGCAGGATCAGAGCATTATCAATTCTCAGAATTGCCCTTTGGCTTATCTACTGTGCCCAGAGTATTCACAAAATGCCTGGCATCAGTAATTGCACATTGCAGACTTCAGGGAATTCAAATTTATCCATACCTGGACGACTGCCTAATACAAGCGGACAAAAAGAAAAAATTGTTAAAGGACTTGGCCTATGTCATACACCTGCTACAGGCCTTGGGATACACAGTCAACATCCAAAAGTCAAGACTAGTGCCATCCCAAAGGACAACCTTTTTGGGTGCGGATCTGGACACAATCACTCAGATGGCTTTTCTCACAGAAGAAAAACAAAAACAACTTCCAGATTACTTCATGATTTTGACCAGACAAACTCAGCTTACTGCAAGGAAAGTCCTGCAGGCCCTGGGTTACATGGCATCCTGCATAATCTTGATTCCACATGCCAGGCTGCATATGAGAAAATTGCAATGGTACCTAAGGAATGTATGGTCTCAACACAGTCACAGTCTAGAAACCATGATACCAATCATTCCATGCCTTCAAAAGGAATTCCTGTGGTGGGCTCAGGCCTGCCAGTCCAACAGAGGGTTGCCTTTCAACAAATCAAAAACAAGGCAGACCATCACCACGGACGCCTCAGACCGAGGATGGGGAGCACACATGGAGGACAAATGCATCCAAGGCCTATGGCCTCAAGGGCAGCTAAGCATGCACATAAACCAAAAGGAAATGCTGGCAGTGAGGCATGCAATCGAGGCATTCAAACCATTCTTCCAGCAAGGACATCTGTTAATAAGGACAGACAACACCACGGTCATGTGGTACATAAACAAACAAGGAGGCACACATTCCTACCCTCTATGCCGGATGGCAATGAATCTGTGGAACCTATGCCTGAATCTCAATATCCAGCTGCAGGCCAAATTCGTACCAGGAAAAGAGAATTCACTAGCAGACAGCTTAAGCAGAACTACCACAGATGCACACGAATGGATGCTGCATCCAGACATCTTCAAACTCATAACAAGGAAATGGGGAATGCCAGAGATAGATCTGTTCGCCTCCCCACTCAACCACCAACTGAAGAAATTCTGCTCAAGGACATACCACCCCCAAGCCTGGAGGGTGGACTCTCTCTCTTTCAGCTGGAATGCTCTAACAGTATATGCCTTTCCACCTCTCCCATTGATGTACAAGGTTCTACTGAAGATCAGGGAGGAACAGCCAAAGGTGATACTAATAGCTCCGGACTGGCCAAGACAACACCGGTGTCCGCTACTGAGAAGCATGTCTCAGGCGAACTCATGGCCTCTTCCCCTATGGCCTCTTCTTCTAACGCAGAACAATTTCAAGACCCTGCATCCAAACTTGAAAACATTGCAACTAACTGCCTGGAAAATTCCTTAAAACCAAACCAAACTGTTTTATCACAGAGGGTGAAGGACATTATCCTGGAGGCTCGCAGACCTTCCACAGGAAGACATACTCAGCTAAATGGAAGAGATTTCTCATTTGGAGCACATCCAAGGGCACAGATGTCACAGTGGCAAACCTAGCACACATCCTAGAGTACTTAGCAGAATTGTTCCACAATGGCCTGTTTTATTCTTCCATTAAGATTCATGCTTCAGCAATTTCAGCAGAATACAATATGGATCCACCTATCTTCTCTCACCCTCTGCTCAGACAATTTTTGAGAGGGATCAAAAATGTTAAACCTCCAAGGAGACCCCCTCTACCTGCATGGGATCTCAATTTTGTGCTGGAAAAATTGACACTACCCCCTTTTGAAACAGCAGCATCAGCAGACCTACAGTTTTTATCTTGGAAAACTGCTTTTCTTCTGGCAATCACTTCAGCAAGAAGATTATCCGAGTTACAGGCATTAATGGCAGTGCAGCCTTTTCTTATTTTCCACCAGGATAGAGTGTCACTGAGAACCAATCCTACTTTCATGCCAAAGGTGGTATCCAGGGTATCCTTGAACCAAGCTATTCATTTGCCTACTTTCTTCCCTAACCCACAGAACAAAGGAGAAAAACCTTTGCACACCTTGGATTTACAGAGACAACTACGCTACTATCTGGACAGAACTAAAACCAACAGAAAAACTTACCAACTTTTTGTAGCGTATGCAACTGGGGTGCAAGGAAGAGCAATTTCCAAACAGACAATTTCAAAATGGATAGGAAACTGCATTCACTTTTGCTACTCCTTTCATGGAAAGACAGCTCCTGAAAATATCAGGCCTCATTCCACAAGGGCCACAGCCACCACTACAGCTTTGCTACGAGGGGTGGCTACCAAGGACATTTTAGAAGCTGCTACTTGCAGCTCCGTGCATAC